>NW_008246107.1:146716-214275 GCF_000281045.1 Saprolegnia diclina VS20 | reverse complement strand
GTTTGCCGAAAGGCGGCCAACGAATGCGACGTGGCAGAACAGTGCTCAGGCTCGAGTGGTTACTGCCCCGCCGACGCATTCCAGTCATCGTCGGTCAAGTGCACCGGCACAAACAACGGCGGCGCTTGCGACGCTCAAGACTTGTGCGACGGCTCTGGGAAGTGCGTGGACAAGTACCTGCCGGCGTCGAAAGAGTGTCGGGCGTCCAAGGGCCAATGCGACGTCGCGGAAACTTGCACCGGAAGTAGCAGCCTCTGCCCCATCGATGCGTTCCAGTCGTCGTCAACCACCTGCGTCGGCACCTGCAACGGCAACGAATGCGACGGAATCGACAAATGCGACGGCCAAGGCAACTGCGTGGACGTTTATCTGCCTTCGTCGGTGGTTTGCCGACCGTCCAAAGGCTCGTGTGACGTACAGGAAATGTGCACTGGGTCAGCTGGCCGGTGTCCGACCGATGCTTTTGCATCGAGCACGACGACGTGCACGGGGACCAAGACGGGAGGCGCATGCGACGCCCAAGACTTTTGCGATGGCTGTGGCAACTGTGTCGACCGCTATCTTTCGTCATCTACGGTCTGTCGGGCTTCCAAGGGCGTATGTGACGTCGCAGAGGTTTGCACTGGTCAACGCAGCGAGTGTCCGGATGATTCATTCGCTTGTGCGACCACCAAGTGCTCTGGCACGAGCACCGGCGGCGCGTGTGACATTCAAGACTACTGCGACGGCAAGGGCAGCTGCGTCGACATGTATTTGCCGGCAATGAGTGTCTGCCGGCCCTCCAACGGCCAATGTGATGTCGCCGAAACGTGTACTGGCTCCAGCGGTGCGTGCCCGGTGAATGCGTTCGCGACGACGACCGTGACGTGCACGGGATCCTGCAACGGCAACCCATGCGACGGTGTCGACCACTGCGACGGGAATGGCAACTGTATCGACGTGTACCTCCCATCGTCGACCGTCTGCCGAACGGCGGCTACCGGCTGCGATATTGCCGAGACCTGCACCGGCGAGTCGGGCCAATGCCCAATCGACAAGTTTGAGCCGACGACGACGACGTGCTCGGGAACGTGCAACGGAAATCCTTGCGACGCTCAGGATTACTGTGACGGCAAGGGCAGCTGCGTCGACAAGTATTTGCCGTCGGGTGCCGTTTGCGGTAACACCAAGGCGGGTCCGTGTACGATCGCAGCGACGTGCACGGGCGACATGGGGTTCTGCCCGCCCGATGAATACGCCGACTCGTCGGTCACGTGCGCTGGCACGAGCCAAGGTGGCGCCTGCGACGGCAAGGACACCTGCGACGGGGAAGGCAACTGCGTCGATCGCTTCTTGGGCGGGAAAGTTGTGTGCCAGAAACCCACCGGCTACTCGCGTCCGATCTACTGCAACGGCAAGAGCGCAACGTGTCCCGTGTCGAGCTTTTTGGAAGGCAACTTGCGCGAGATGACGGCCGACGACCCGACGCCGGTGCAGTCGATGCTCGTGGCCGTGGCGCCGTCGTCGCCCATGGTGCTTCTCGGCCTCGTATGTGTCGTCGCTGCCGCCGTCGCTTTGGTCGCGATGCGCCAGCGCCGCGACGACCTCGCGCTGGACGACGCCACGTACAAGCTGCTGGCGACGCACGAAGACGCATCGGCGGCCTTTTGAAGTCGCGGTGGCGACCTTGCATACTGTACTACTTGATGATAAGCAACAATACAATTTGTACTTTTGGCTGCTACAAAACAAGGGAAAGAGGTGCTTCGGGAGTGATATCGGCGAGGTCTTTCGACGCAAGTATCGCACTTCTCCAAGCGTCCACGTGGGTGGAGAGCTTTGCGTAAAGACGGCAAATGCATCAGCACAGACGAACAGAGATGTCTTGGTCCGACAACGACTGGTGACTTTGAGTTCTGGTCGCAACCCGTGAGCCTTCAGGATGATCAAGGTAGCATGCTCGAGTCTAGTTGTTCCACTATGGTCCGATCTTGCGCCAGCACCCGAACCCTCTCACTAGGGTAGGTTTCGTGTCAGCTTGGTCAATCATCGCAAAGAAGGGCTATTCAAGCAGCATGTCTGCATCTCGTACAACAGCGGACCGCATGTCCGAGCCGAGACGTCGCTGCTCGACACGTAGCTCGATTTCAACAGCCCGCGCGACTCATCAGCCTTGGCTACGCGGCAGGCAACTTGCACGGCTAGTACTCCACAAAGCCCATTTGCGAATTCCCTGCATGCGAACCAACCGGGCTGAACGTCGTCGTGCATGACTGGCTATGCACCAGCCGCGTCCTCGTCCGGAGGAGCTCTGGACCGCGCTGTCGTTGGCAGCTCAGTCCGATCTGCTGGCATCGCGCTGGAAATCACCAAGCAGCGGCACAAAGACAGCGCCTCCCGGTCGTCGTCGTGGCGTCGACTTCGTGGGTGTGTATCTTGTTCAATTTTGACCAATCACAGGACGCGGCAGAATGCAGCAGCTAATCAGATGGCGTCATTTTCAAAAAGGCAAAATGGCGCTGGCGTCGCTCTCGGACCAGCTCAAGGTGTACCTGACGCTCTTGGTCGGGCCCGACGACCTCCTCTCGCTCGCTGCCACGTGCAAAGGTATTCGCCTTGCCTCTTGCGTGGCCTGGCTCATGCGCGTGTCCTAGTCTGGTACATCTTTGCCAACGAAGAGGTAGGACCCATCGCCTGATGCATCGTCTCACAAGGTCGTAGCCGCTCTGGGAGGCGCAGGTGCTGCGCGCGCACCACGGTGACTTTGCGTACAAAGGCTCTTGGAAGGCAACGTACTTTTACCCTCGCGAGCCACCGACGGCGCCTCGGCCGCCACCGCCCGCGATCGCGGTCCCGCCCGAGTGTCTCTCGTCGGACTTTCTCCAGCGTCGGTACTACCGCCGGTACATGCACCTCGTAGACTTTGTGCCGCAGTCGCCGCGCGCGATTCCTCGCATGGCCATGGACGCGATCGCTCCGAGCGCATTTAGCGAGCGCTATGGCCGGCGCCCGGTCATGCTCACGGACGGCTGCACCGACTGGCCCGCGCTTCCGTCCACCGGTACGCTCCTTTTCCATGCTTGTCTCTGCACAACACTGCTGTATACAGGCGAGCGCAAACCCGCCGCGTGGACCCTCGAGTCGCTCGTGTACCGCTTCGGCGACGTGGCCTGCCGCGTCACGCACAACCTCGACGTCGACGTCGACGTCCGCGTCACGCTGGCCGACTACGAGGCTTACGTCGCGGGCCAGCACGACGAGACGCCGCTGTACATCTTTGACCCGCTCTTTGGCGAGAAGATGCCGTCGCTCCTCGACGACTACGCGCTGCCGCCCATGTTTCGCGACGACCTCCTCGACGTCCTCGGCGCCGACCGCCCCGAATTTCGGTGGCTCGTCGCCGGCCCTGCTCGGTGCTTCGTAATCAAATATCGACTCGAGTACTGATATCGATGCTCTAGGTCGGGCGCGCCATGGCACCTCGACCCGGTCAAGACGTCGGCGTGGAATGCGCTTCTCGTGGGTCGGAAGCGCTGGGCCATGTACCCGCCCGACCACCCGCCACCGGGTGTTCAGCTCCTCGTGCGTCTTGAGGATTCACAGAGTTGTCTCATCCTTGTTGGCGACTAGAACAACGAGACGGCGGTGCACATGACGTCGCTCGAGTGGTACTTGAACGTATACCCGACGCTGGCGCCCGAAGACCGCCCGTACGAGGTCCTCAACGCGATAGCAGTCGCCGAATTTGATGGCATTTTGCGTAGGTCGTGCAAGAGCCGGGTGAGACCATCTACGTGCCCAGTGGGTGGTGGCACCTCGTGCTTAACCTCGACTTTTCGATTGCCGTAACCCAGAACTTTGTTGGTACTTCTCACTCGATACCCAGCACCGGCGTCAACATCAAGTAGACGCTTCGAACCTCGGTCCGTTCCTCTCTGACATTACGCGCACCGGCGACCTCGAGACGCTCGACCGCCTCGAATTAGCGATCGCCACGTACGCGCGTCGACGCTGCGGCAATAGTTCATCTTTGAAATAGGACGCGCCCGGGTCTCTCGCCGTTCTTGCGGCTCCACCGCCTCCCCGTCCAGCGTGGCTACGTCAACGAGTTTGCAATGGTGCGGTCGTTCACCGACACGAGCGTGTGGACGCCAAGCGTGCGGCACATTTTATCCCGGCACGACCTGCTGCGTTCGTGCCAGGACGCGGCGCTCGCCTCAATCGCGTCGGCGCCGCTCCGAGCGCTCACGGCGGCCGTGAACCCCGTCTTTGTCGTACACGACCACGTCATTCTCAAGTGGTTTAGCTCGCTCAACCGCCAGTGGGCCGACTGCGACCTCCCGACCGCGCTCACGCCGCACGTGCGCGGCGTCGACGGCATCGACGTCATCACGTTCCTCGAAGCCGCGTTTGTCAACGAGTGCCTCGTCTACGACGCGATCGCCGCGCACGGCTCGCCGGTGCTGAAGGCCGCGACACCGACGCTCTTGGCGCGCGGCACACTGCACCCCGAGATCGACGACGACGACGTCGTGTGGCGCTGGCCGTACCTTGTGCTGTCGTATCACGCCGATGACATCTCAGTCGCGTCGATGCTGTCGCGCGGCGACCCGCTCTCGCCGGCGTCGTGGTCCAGCTTGGTCGCGTGGCTGGGCGATACGTGGTTCCCAGCCTTCCACGCCCTCCCGGTACCCGGCCTACGCCATACCAGACACTCATGCATGACATTCTCGCAGGTGCCGTCGACGCCCAGCGCCGTGGGCCCGACGCCCCGCAGTAGCATGCAATGGTACACCGAGTACCTCGGCCGTCTGCGCGCCAAGTGCGTCGGAGGTACGACACTGAAATATGAGAAGGTGGATGCAATGGCTCTATTACACTAGTGCATTTGGACAATGGCGTGCTGCCCGACCACTTGATGGACCAGATCGACGCATTTGTGCCAGCATCCGTCCCGTCACTGGTCCTCGCAAGCACGTCGTCGCCCGTGTTTTTGCATGGCGACTTAACGGCCGAGAACGTACTCGGGCGTCCGCCGTGGACCGACGCGCTGCGGGCGGCGCTGCCACCGGCCGTCGCGGCGCCGCTCGAGGCGTTTGCGGCGGCGCACAAGATGACGTCGCTCGCGCAAGTCGCGCTCGAGGCGCCCGAAATCGACGGGCTCACGTGGCCGCTGCGTCGGCGCCTCCTTGCCGTGGCCCACGTACGTACGATGTACGATGTACGCGCGTGCTGATCCGTGAGTAGCGGGCCAAGGTACACGACGCCAGCTTTCTCTTCGCAGTGGACGAGGACGATGAGAACGATGGTTCGGGCGAGAAGGAGCCAGTGTTTGTGGGCGACGCCTCGTGGGCGCCGACGACGGTGCTCGACTTTGCCGACATGAAGACGGGCGACGCAATCTGGGATCTCGTGCCCGTCATCTTTTCTCTCCTCGTACGACAAAACTCTTGATTTATAGACTATTGGATCTCATGTTTACTAGCATGGCGACGCGGCGCTCGTGCGTCAGCTCCTCCGTACGGCGCACTGGGCCAAGATCGTCGGTCCGCACCGTGAGAAGCTCCCGACGTTGCTCATGTGCCTCACGTTGCTGCACCCGAGTCAGAGCGTCGCGGCCATGCTCGAGCGCTTCCCTGCTGTCGCATCGGCGGCGAATTGGACCGACGCGGCCCACCTCGTGTTTGGCCCGATGCTGGCGTCGGCTGCATACTAGTATAAATCATATATTGGCTCATGCGAAAAAGATACGTCGGCTAGAGCGTCGATGGCATTGCGCTGGACGTGTACCGGTCGACGTCGTCCTGCGCCATGTCGGGGAACAGGACGTGCATGGTCACGGCGTCGGCGGCCTTGTGGTTGGTTTGGCGCCAAAGCACCTCGGGGTCGTCGCCAACGAGGATCGGGATGCTCTGTACATCAGTGCTGGCGGTGCTGCCCGAGCTGCTGTAGTGCGACGGCGATCGCGTCAAGAGCGTCTTGGTCGCGTCCGCGTCGTCGCCGAGCTTGGCGATGCTTGGACCGCAGCACGTCACGAACGCCTTGCGCCACTGCTCAAAGGACCCCGAGTCGTACGTCGCGAGGTAGTACGACTTGGGCTTCTTGGCGCCGGCGACAACGATGTGGAAGGTGAGCGCGGACGACGCGACGCGGCGCACAGAGAGCAGCCGGCGCGTTTGCTTGAAGCCGCCCGAGAACGTGTCTTCCGAGTCGTATTCGTAGAGCGACGTGTCCTTGAGGACGAAGAAGCGCCGTCGCCAGAGGCTCATGAGCCCCGAGACGCTCTTGAGGCGCAGCCAGCCGCTGATCGTTGGCATTGGTGCAGTACTGTACGGATGTGGGAATGAGCAACTGCGCTGACCACATGCGCCCACGTCGTCACACCCATCGTGCCTCTCGTGCTGCCACGTACTGTTCGAATTTGTTTTTTGAAGCGCACATCACGTACACGGTACATTACGTACTGTACGTCAACGGACGATGTACGCTTTCGGTACAATGTACTATGTCCATCATCGCTCGGGACAGGCGATCGGGACAGGCGACTCAGAAAGATCGCGACGCTGTCGGTAACAGCGCCAAAGAGCCGCGAAGGAAGAAGAACGCCGCATCGCGCTTCAGGACGCACGCAGGAGCTGCACACAGGTCTCTATATCCCTCGGTACATATCCCAAGGCCCGTCTACGACCGTCCAGATACCAAGAAAGGCAACATGTCGTTGAAAATCCTGGCTGCAGCACCAAGAATGTAATATGGGTACTCGACCCATCGTGATGATGAGTACGCTCGTACGTGGGCGTCGTGACCGTGCATCCCACACTGCTGTCCCGGAGGGCAACGTCGGTCTGATCCACCACGTGGTGTTTGTAGAAAGGACGCAAGCGCCATGCAGGCGATGTATATTGGTACGTGGAATAAATAGCGAAATCACGTGAAGATATGGCCTACGACTGCTGCATCGCGTCGCGGTTGACCATGCGCACGTGCTGCATGCAGAGACCACCCACGCGCGCAAAGTCGTTGCAGTTGGCGACGCGACAGCGCGACCCGCCGCCGTGGAGCCGGCAAAAGCCGCGGGTTTGGGCCGCGGTCTCGCAGCCGTCGATCTTGCAGCGCCGGCCGCCGCCGTGGCGCGTGCAAAAGCCGCCGTGGCGCGCAAAGGCCGTGCAGTTGGTCGCTTGGCACTTGCGGTGGCGGTTCGTGCGCGTCGGCTTGGTGGCCTCGGAGCCGGTTTCGCTGGCAGACTTGGTCGAGGCCGGCGAAGCGACGTGGAGTGTGCGCGCGTGGATCAAGCAGAGGTCGTTGAGCTTGGCGTATCGGTAGCAGTTGTGGTGGTAGCTGCACGGCGCGGGCGCTTCGGGGTGGAGACCCTGGAAGTTCATCTTGGCGAGACGGCGCAAATGAAACACTGGGAACACCGAGGTCGAGGACAAAACAGACGACTGCCGAGGCCCGCGACATCGTTGAAGGTATGGGTGGGACTCCACAAAGCAAAGTCGATATCCTAATTGCACGCAGGAGGTTCCAGCTGCTTTCCGAGCACACGAGCCAGTCCACACGCATCAACCAAGGCCGTGTCCACATACTCGGCCAATTGCCGTCGCGGTCGCTCGCCGCCGAATGCTTCGTGGCGACACGAGCAAACGAAGGCGGTCGCACATAGATCTACACACTCTACAGCGGCATCTTGGGACCACGACGCCTCAGGCATTCGCAACAACCACCAACAACCCGTAGGTGGCACCATCCCTCGTCTACGGTAGTCGAGTTGGTCACATGCCCGTGACCCTCTCGAAAGAATGTGTAATGCAAGTCAAATAAGCGCCCAGTCATGACGGATGTCAAATGGCCTTTCTTCATGACCCGTGGTCAAGCACTTCAGCTTTCTCCAGCTTGACAAAGACCGCACTGCAACCGATACCTGGTCCTGACCGTAGTACACCGGTCGTCGTCGTCGTCGGGCAATGGTACAAGGGACGAACGAGAAAAGCCACCCAAGAGTCTGAGACTGCAAGATGTCGGCATCATGGACAATCGCGAGCTCGTGTCGCATATGGTCCCCCAGTGGATACTATTATTCGTGTACGCTGCGCTCGCGACGAGAGGCATCAAGCGCGACGCAAAGATTTTTGTGCCGTCGTCGTCGTCTCGTGGCGCGCGGGAGACGATCAGCGCGGCACACTTCGCGTCCAAGCATCCAGCAAGCCGGTCCTGTCTACGGACGCACAAACTTGAAGCTGCGGGAAAAACACGCGGCCGTCGAGTGGGTGCGAGACCGTTCACGTGAACAGCCAGTGCGGTCTGAGAAGGTCAATTCGTTTCAAACTCACGTGCGGCCAAGCCGACGCCAAAGAAGACGGCGTTCGTTCCCGTCCCAGCTGGCTACGAAGGCCAACACGATAGCGTCGTCGCCATTGGACGCTTGATGAAGGCGTTCCGACGTCACGGCCCTTGTCCTACCTTGTCGAATGCGTTGCGATCATCCGGTGCCCACATGCAGCACGCTCAGTGCCAACACATATGGTCCAAGTGGATTTTACATGCTTTCCACATACGTGAAAAATGTCATTGTACTCGCGTATTGTATGTGTGTGGTTGTGGGAAACATTTCCCACGCAGTATCTTGCCATGTCTTGGCCGCCACAGCACGAAGGAATGGGTTGACTTCAACGCGATGTGCGGCTTCCGACGGCGAGTTTGCGCGGTCAGAGAGGCAGCGCATCGAGCAAAGAGCAGTAGGAAAGGCGGCGAATGGCTGTGGACGGCCACGAACCGCCGCACGGTGTCCCTCTCACAAACGTTGGCGCCTTCCGTTGGGCGTTTACTCGGCTCGTGCATCCCAATTACTCGCGGCTTCGATTTTGGTCACTTGTTCGACTGTCGTGTGCAATCTTGTCGAGTTTACATCATTTTTGGGCCACTGGGTGATGGCGAGTCGTTACTTCGCTCTGAGTTTCGACCCGCATAGCAGTCGTCGTCGTGCTAGTATCACACTGACGATGTGCGCGCGTCGCATTCCGAGTGGCCCTTCTTTGCGCGAACATCGAAATGGACTTGGCTTCATCTTCACAGTGTCGGAAGAGTCTGGCTGTGGCGACGGCTCGCTTTGAGATCAGCACCACCAAGACGGCGCTCCCAAAGCACTCTTCTTGGCAAAAGGTCCCGAAGCAAAAAAGTACATGGTGTCCCCACGTGTTTCGTGTCTATTGAGCCGTAGACAAGGCGGTGATGCGATACACAAACCCAGTTGCCGCGTATGCGGCCGATCGCTTTCGACGGCCTTCTTTTTGCTGCACACGTGCTGGGTGGCATGGATGATGGGGGAAGGTCTTGGGACATTCTTCCTCGTTCAACGCTCGGTGCACCCAGAATCACCTTGAACCGAGCACTCGTGCACTTGTAGAACCGTCGGTTGCTGTGCTTTCTGAGATTGGAATGCCGACCCACTTGAGCTTCATGCTAGTTTACATGCACTAACTGGCCTTCTTCTGTGGCACTGTACGCGCCCAGGTTGGCGCCGCGGCTTCGGACGAGATTTGCGGAGCCGCCGCGGTTCGGATTATGACGTGGCAGCGCGCAATGCGTTTTGAGGCGCCGGTTTCGGCAACCTGGTCTGAAACGACGGAAAGGCCAAAGCGGCGTAGTATCGTCAAGTGAATCTCTGCACCGATGGCGGACTATGCTGCGATCGCTGATAACTTTGTTTGCACGACCATGAGCGGGCACCGACGACTGCACACGGGCTGGCTGCACATGAAGCAGCGCTCGTTCCTCTCGGGCTGGAAGCGGCGCTTCTGCGTCCTCAAGCGGGACCGCGACGGCGCGTACGTGTACCTCCACGTGTACAAGGGCAGCAACACGGTCAACGAGCCGCTTCTCGAGTCGATCGCGATCCGCCAAATCAAGACACACGTGCTGCACGCGAGCTCCAAGACACCGTTCGTGCTCGAGGTGCTGCCGTACGTCTCGGCTACCGCGCTCTTTGCCTGTAGCGACGAGCGCGTCTTTCGGGACTGGGAGACCCAGTGCGACGCCGCAGGCATCGACATGGTGGTGCGCGTAACGAGCTCTGCGTCCGTGTCGACGTCCAGCAACGATACGGACGTGGTCGAGAAGGAGCCGGGGCTCTTTGAACGGCTCGGAAAGGCCTACATGAAGACGTTCCTCATGGACGCCGCGACGGCCAATGACATTGTCGTGTCCAAGCGCCTTCTGTCGCACCACAATACGTCCATCGAGCGCAAGATCGAGGCTCGCCTGCAGCAGTGGTTTGTCGGCGCCGCCGACTGCGGCCGATGCTCGGTCAACGGTATGGACGTCGCGGGACCTGGCGCGTTGCCGCAGCAAGTGACGTTGCACATGGTGTCGCCCGGCGGCTGGAAGTGGTGCGTGACCGAGGTCTACACAACCCTGCCGCGCACGACGTTTCGGTGGCGCCAAGTGGGCTACTTCCACGGCACGTTCCAAGGCGTGGCCGGCAACGGCGACATGATTGAGCTCGAGGGGTTTTGCCACATGGACTTTGACGCGGCGTCCAAAAAGCCAACGCACTTGCAGCTCTTTTACAGCGTCGACGGGCTCCTCGCGGCGCTTTACGCGTTCGTGCGCGAGAAGAACCTCGCGACTGCCGTGTGACGAGAATGCACAAGTAGCTGACCATAGATCGTGTTGTCTTCAAAAATCATTTATCATTCCCTGTTTCTCGGTTGCGATTGCCACATTGGCCGAAGATGTTCGTCTCGCGTTGAAGCAAACGACGGTGAACGAACCTTCGTCTCCTGCACATCCCGATCTTCACATATCTTTACCGTCAGCAATGCTAGCATAGCTGCGGGTCCGGTGGCTCTTTCTTTTGGCCTTGAAGCTGCTGGCGCGCCCAGCCACTGCCACCAAGCTTGGCCTCCGACTCCCTCTGTCGGCGCGGATCTTGCCAAGATACTTCGAGGCCAAAGCATATCGAAGTTCGAAGAAATGATTTTGATTGGTCCTTCTTACTTGCATTTGCGATGGCAACGGCCGAGGTCGAGAAGTACGCGACGTTCGTCGAGGAGACGCTGCGGCCGCAGCTGACGGCCGCGCTTGCGCAGCGCGACGCGCTCGACGCCGACGTGGCCGAGTACGACAACCTCGTCGAGATGCTCGCGGGCAAGGCTGCGGCGGACGCGCAGGACAAGGCGTGGAAGCTGCAGTGCGACCTCGGGAAGCAGTGCTATGCCAAGGTCAAGGTCGCGCCCCATACGCCCGTCGTCGTGCACATTGGTTTGCAGGTGTACGTTGAAATGGCCGCCGCGGACGTACCGCCCTTTGTCGCTGGCCGCAAGCAGTTTTTGGCTGCGAAGCGCGAGCGTCACCAAGCCAAGGCGCGCGAGATCGCCAGCCACATCCAGCAAGTGCTGGATGCCGTCGAGGCTCTGGCCAGGCTCCAGTCGGCAACACCCGAATAATAAAAAGTCCATTAGTACATCAACCAGATCTTATCTTATACTCGACACAGACGGCGTGGGATATAGATTATTAGGTTACGACTTCAGGAGACGACTACAGTACTGGTACAAGAGCTAACGAGATGGGCTGTCGACCTCTCACAAGTAGATCTAGACATACAGATAAGAATCAACCTCATCAATGGCATCGCAGGCGTACCATGCCATAGTGGTGGTTGGCGTCCTTGTCGACGACCTGCGCGGCCATGCGCGTCGGCTCCTTGCGCGCCGCCGGCGCCGTGTTGTGGCGCACGAGCAGCTGCCGGCACGCGTTCGGGAGCAAGTCGCGCTCCACGAGGTGCTTCATGAGCGTGTTGCACTCGGCCTCGGTGATGGAGACGGCAGCAAGGTGGTCGTCGCCCTGGCGCGAGAGTCGGCGCACGAGGAAGCTGGTCATGGACATGGTCGGGGGGGTGGCTGGGGCGGCGAAGATTCGAAAATGACCTGCTCCGGCAGCGGCCGCCGACGGCGTCGTTTCATTGGCCAAAACTACGCGGAAAAACGGCCCCACGACGATGGACCTGTCCCAAAATGCTTACCAATCTCAAGATGCTGGTCCGAAATGTGTAAAATGCAATTCCCACGGTGGGAAATCGCGCGCATCTTTGGCGCCAACTTCAAGGTCCCCCTTCAGAGTAGCCGTTCTGGACGTTGCACTGCATGCTTGGGTGCTGGCGCTCAGCTGCAATTTGCTCCTCGCATCACCACGCGCCCAGAGAACGACACTGTGGTACGGTGACATGCAAGCATTCTACGGTGTTTTTGTATGCCTTTACACTATGCCTGGTACTAGATATATCTCGCCCACGCATGCGGAAAAATTGACGGATGGCGTTTGGATCAATTCAACGTCCTCGGTGAAATGTAATTTTCACACTGGTATCTAGAATTTCCTCTGGCAGCGGACCCAATTCACGAACGCACGAATGCTGCGCCTGTCCGGACGTCTCGGATCCTCTACGTTTGTCGAACAACGACGTCGCAGACGTCCATGTCCATGCTGCCGCGCCATTGTCACGGGTCCTGAACGCTTGGATGATGGATGGCTGCAGTTGATCGTCGATCAACCCTTGATGTGAGAAATCGGACATGTGGGAAATACCACCATTTCCCACGAGGTGCGATGTTGAAGTTGCCAGTTCTTCTTCCTTTGTGATCTTGGTTCAAGTTCGCGATTGAGGTGCGGCCGTCGGCGTCTCTATCTGCCTGCCGCTGTCCGACCGTTCCGTGCGGTACGTCCATCGGCAGCAAACTGCCAACGTGTTATGAATTCCTTCAAATACCATGAGTCATTATCGCCTGGCAGCGCTCGGCTTTCGTGGGCCGCCAAGAGATGCATCGAATGTGGGACTACAGCAAGGCTGCACGAGAACCCTGAGTAGCTCCACGTGCGTGCGAGGCTTGGCGGCATTACACAAGGGCGATGTATCTCGAGTGCGTGCTTCGTCGTTGCCAACTGCCAAAAGCTGTCGCAAGGTTGTATCTCGAATAGGAATGTACGGGGCTTTTGATCTCATGCGACTCGATTCGAGAAGCTCACTACGAGACGCTCGAACGATGGGCCAACACATGAACCGTGAGGATGGCGCACTGCCAAATTGCCAGCTGCCTCTAAGCTGATCGTGGGCTATGACGACCGTTTCACAAGCGGTCCACAGCATTCTTCAGCGTCCATTCAGGGAGTGTCAAGGTGCAGATGGGACTACGTCGACCGCCTTTCGTACATTCCTGCTTCATACGCAGGTGTTGTCCCTTCCTTCTCTTTCCCATTGGTGTGAACCACCAAGTTGCTTCGAGTCCACAAGCAGCAGACCAAGGACCACAGTTTCGACAGCAGAATCTGTGGTCTGTGCGTGCTGGCAGCACTGCGGTGATGGTTGGATGACGTGGCAAAATGTCCGTTCGCCCAAAGCTGCAAGAAACCCCTTTTTGTCACCAGACCACCATCTGTCTCGTGTCAGGTCAGCATGATCCTCTTTTTGTCATTTATGGCTACCCATACATTCACCCACATATTTTTATTCCGATGCTCAATGCATTTTAAAAGGCTGCAATTGCGAAGAAAGATATCGTGGGGGCGACGACGATGGCGTTCCGCTCGACCAGGTCGACCCGCGCGAAGGAGCGGTCGGTGCTCCAGCGCGGGCTGCAGGCGCTCGGAAGCTTCTGCGGCGCGCGCCCGTGGACTGTGATGGCCATGGCCATTGGCGCCAGCATCCTCGGCTCGCTCGGCGTGCTGCACATGACCATCCAGAACGAGCCGCAAAAGCTGTGGGTGCCACCGACGTCGACGTCGGCCATGCAGCAGCGCTTCTTTGACGAGCACTTTGGGCCGTTCTTCCGCATCGAGCAGCTCATCTTCCACTTGCCCAACGGCAGCGACAACGACGTCATCACCAAGGCCTTCCTCGCCGAGGTCGGCGAGCTCCAGCACCGCATCATGACCACGAACGCGACGCTCGGCAACGAAATGATTAGCCTCGACGATCTCTGCTTTCGGCCCATTCCAGGCAAAGGCTGCCTCGTCGAGAGCCCGATGCAGTACTGGCGCGGCGACGTCACGCTCGTTGCCTCAGACCCCGACATCAAGCTCACGATTGCATGCCAAACGACACATCCCGACGTACGCAAGGAGTTCCATGTCTTCCTTGTCTTCTTACCATCGATGCATATAGCTTGCGTCCTTTTCACCTTGCATGGACCAAAACGGCGTCCCCGTCATGCGCGACGTCGTCTTTGGCGGGCTCTCGACCGACAGCTGCCACAAGAACCCGGATCCGTGCGGCGATCCCACGCCCCGCGCGACCGCGCTCATAGTAACCTTCCTCCTCGTACGTCACAGCTTCCATGTTGATCCGCAAGCTATGGTCTTGACGATCGGATAGACCAACGACATGCACCCGGCGGCGCAGGCCCGCGCCAAGGCGTGGGAAGAGCAAGTCTTTTTGCATGTTGCTTCGACGTACGTCTCCAAGGTCGGGCTCGTCGTCGAGTCGATGGCCCAGCGCTCCGTGGAAGACGCGCTGACGGTCGAGACGCAGCAAAACGCGTTCATCGTCGTCTTGAGCTACCTCCTCATGTTCGTCTACGTGGCCATGGCGCTCGGCAAGCCGCTGGACACAGTCAAGTCGCGCTACGTGCTCGGGCTCTGGGGCATCTCGATCGTGATTGCGTCCATGGGCATCGCGTTTGGTACCGAAATGCGTTTAGTATCAATGTATCGACCGTTCGGGGTAGGCATTGCGGTCAGCGTGCTTCGTATCGACATTACCATGATCACGCTCGAGGTCGTGCCCTTCCTCATCCTCGCCATCGGCGTCGACAACATGTTCATTCTCACCAACGAACTCGACCGCGTGCTCCGCGCGCAGACACACATCCCCCGTGGTACGCTGTGCACCCTCTTTTGTCGCCTAGTTGACGCATGTAGAGTTTACCTCACTGCCGCAGCTCCTTGGCGACGCGATGGCCAACGTCGGTCCGTCCATCACGGTACCGGCATCTTCCTGCGACGAGGTGGCATGTCAGTTGTAGGTGGCCGCGGTCTCCGAGTCGCTCGCGTTCCTCGTGGGGGCGTACACCAAGATCCCGGCGCTCGAGTCGTTTTGCATCGTCGCCGCCCTCGCCGTCGTCGCCGACTATGTGCTGCAGATAACGTGGTTTGCAGCGGCCTTGGCCATTGACGCGCGGCGTGTGCGCGTACGTCCGCCGCCGCATTGCTGTATACCTAATGATGCGTGACACAGGCGCGTCGGTACGACTTGATGCCGTGCATGAAGAAGCCGTATGTGCTCAGCCCCGACAAGAACCGGCAGATCCGAGCCTACTCGGAGGACTTTGAGGACGGCGAAACTGCGTCCGTCGTGCAGTCCTTCCTAGACACGCGCTGGATCCCGACCTTGTTTTCGCGCCGCACCAAGACCCTTGTGGTGAGTTCTCTATATATTGGATGCAACTATGAGTATTGCGTAGCTCGGACTCTGGCTCGGGTGGCTCGCCTGGAGCGCATATGCGTTCACGCAGATCCCCATGGGTCTCGAGCAGACGCTGGCGATCCCGACCGACTTCTACCTCCACGACTACTTTGAAGCGCAGACCAAGTACGGCGACGCGGGCCCACCGGCTTATATTGTACGGTCGAAGTGGCCTCGTTTAGCTTCTCAAAGCACTCGAGTAGGTGCTGCGCGATGTTGACTTTACAAATGGCCACGTGCAGACCAGCACGCTGCAGCTGCTGGACAACCTCTCGCTCCTGCAGCCTTACCTCGGGTCGACGATCTCGTCTTGGCTCAACACGTTCAACCAGTGGCGGCAACTGCGCCAGTTCCTTGCCGAGAAGCACGACCAAGGTCGTTGTTGTCTTGGCTCTCGAGACTCGGGGTACGACGGTGAAGATGCGTAGAGCTTAGCGACTGTCCCGAGCAGCCGCTGGACCCGTTTCCGTTCGAGACGTCCGACCCAAGCGCCCACACGACGCCGCTCGAGCTCTACTACCCGCTCGTCCAAACGTTTACGCGCATCCCGATCGAGTCGCAGTGTTGCCAGAGCTACGGTCTCTGCGGCGCTCAGTTTGCGATGGACATTGACTTTACATTGTCTCTTCTCCAATCTCAAAAAAGAACTTGGAGATTCAGATTCAGCGTAGGACGCTCGCCAACGCGACAGGGATTGCTGCGTCGCGCATGCGATTCCAAGTCGCGCCCATGACCAACCAGACGATGCTTATCAACTCGTTCTACTACCTCACGACGCTCACGGCCGAGTGGAGCCATCCGCTGTACGCTTCTCGTCGACTCCCACCACTCTCAGATCTCAGATGTCATGCTAGATCCACCATGCACGACGCGGCCTTCCCCTACAGCCTCTACTTTGTCTACTACGACCAGTATTTGACCATCCAAGGCATTGCTCTGCAAAGCGTCTTGCTCGCCCTCGGTACCTCCGCACACGAATGATCCTGTTCGAATTCGAGTAGGCGTCGTCTACGTCTGCCTGGCGCTCCTGCTGCCGCACCAACTGCGGACGTGCCTCGTCGTGACGGTGGGCGTCGCCTCGATGGCCATGTCGCTCATCGGCGTCGTGCACCTCTGGAACCTCTGCTCGACGCTGCACACGTCCATCAACGCGGTACGGACTTCGTATTTCTGCTATGTGTTTACGACGGTGCGCAGGTCTCGGTCGTCAACTTGGTCGCGTGCGTCGGCCTCGGCGTCGAGTTCAACATCCATGTCGCGTCGACGTTTGCGGCGCTTCAGAGCTCCAAGCTCGAGCGGGCCAAAGTCGCGCTCTCGGTCGTCGGGCCGTCGATTGTGAGCGGCATTACACTCACCAAGGTCGTTGGCGTCGGCGTCCTCGCCTTTGCCCACTCGCAGCTCTTCCAGGTGTACTTCTTCCGCATGTACGCCTCGATCGTCGTCCTCGGCGCGCTCCATGGCCTCGCCCTCGTGCCGCTGTTGCTCAGCCTCTTTGGGTCGACGGCCCAGCGCCACCGTGTCGACGGCCCCGCCTCCGACTTTACCCGCGGCCTCCTCAGCGACGACTCGGACGACACGGACGACTAGGCTACGTTGTTCGTATATACGCCTAGTATTATGCGTGATAATTTCGAGTGCGAGCCTGCAGATGGTCTGACGCTACGATTTGCGGCACCGTCATCACTGCGGCAGCCTGCAGCCGCACTATGCCAGTGGTGAGGTCCAGCATCTTGCGAGCCCGCTAACTTGGGAGAGCTCGTCATGGAAAAGGCTACTTTGAGTGCCAGTACGACGACGACTGCTCATCGAACGTGGGTGGAGTACCCGTGAGTGGAATGACGCTGCAGAAAAGCGCAAGCAGCAGCATGCATGAGCGTCCAGAGTGGCTCCAGCTCAGCGTGGGACCTTCGTGCCAAAGAGGCGTGACGTCGCCCACATACAAGCTCGCACCCAGCTCCACTTCCCACTGCCCAGTACACAGCTCAGTCGGTGCCTGTCCCTTCGTGCTGCATCAGCTGTTGCATCGCGCTCGCCTCGACGACGGACGCTCGCCACAAGCACCGCTCCGTCGGCTCGCCGTGCGCCCTCAAGTCCGCCAACGACGACGAAGAGGATGCGTCCTTTGCGCGGACAGGCCGCGACGACCCACGACAGCTTTGGCTTGTCGGTCGTGACGCGCGGCCCTGAGACGAGCAACAAAGAACAAGCCGACGCAGCGACGACCGCGGCCTGCTCATAGCACGAGCGGAGGACCACGACGCCGGCCGCGTCGTGGCTCGCGACCATATCTCTACTACTCTTGCAGCATTACGGTACGTCCGGCGGCTGCGCCTCCTCGGTGGTCAGCCAAAGGGCAAAGTCGGCGCCTCTGGTCCGCGCGCTCTGATTGGCTCCGCGGGTGGGCTCAGGTTCAACTTTCTACGTCAACCGCCCCGTCTTTCGAGCGTTATACTTGGGTTTTGTATCGGGAGCCGCCGCCCGAATGGCATGACAGCCCGCCGAACCTCGTCGTCGTTGCTGTTGCTGAAGAAGGCAGCATTTCCCACATCATCTTGTCACCCAAGCATGGCCTCGGCTGCGGCGCCGGCGCCGATGCTGCCGCCGATCCGGCGCTACGTGCGCGCCAACAGCGACCTCGCCCAGCGCATGTACTTTCTTCGGCGCAAACAAGTCCAATTCTCGACCGTGACCACCTTTGAGTTCAAAGTCGACTACGGCGGCTCCGCCGTGCCGACCGCGACAGGCCCGCCGATCGGCCTCGCACGACGCCACTGGCGCGCGCGGACGACGGCTGTCGCCAACGTCACGGGCGTCGTGCGCAAGTTTGACCACTTTGAACGCATCCAGCTGCTCAAGCAGGCCAAGTACGACGTCAAGGACATTGCCGCCTTTTGCCTCGACGCGGTCGCGGCGCGCGCCGCCCGCATGGAGACCCGCGCCGAGCTGCTGGAAGAACAGTCGCGGAAGCGGCAGCACGACCGAATGATGCTCGATGATGACGACGAAGAGGAAATGAAGCCGCCGCAACGACTGCGGCCCAACGAGCCCCTTATCTAACTCCTAACTTATTCTTGACGCGCGTTGCCTTGCGGTTGATGTAAAGTGCATGGTCTTTACACAGGACGGCCTCTGTCGCAGGTCGGACATGGGATCACCGCTTTCTCATGGTCCACGACAGCGACGCCATATGCTAGGACGATTGTGCTCCAACACTCTTCTTTGCTCATGACACGGAAGGTAGAAGCGATGTGAGAGCAGGTCGTCCTGTGAGTATATCTCGCGCGTTTTCACAGTACATCGTCCGCGCTTGACGTGTATGGTGCAGCTCGTCTTCTACCCAGTTCTTGGCGTGTGCAAGCGCCACGTCACCGACTCGAAACGTTTTGGATCGAGCGCGTTTCGAACTCGGAACAGTCGTTGGCGATGGCGACGGGCCCGCGGAAAGACAAGTCCGCCCGGCCCATTAGCTCGATCGGACAGAGCAGCTTTCAACTGCACGCGACGCACGAGGCGTCTTCAGCGGACGACGCGAGCGTGTTCGACATCAAGCAGTTTCTTCTCGGTACTACCTTCATTCGACTCAGTCGTCCTTGTGTACTATACGGCCAAGTAGAGAAGAAGAGCGGGCAGCCGTCGTACGCCGCGTCCGGGCTCTTTCGCACCAACACGCGCGACTTTGCCGAGGCCGTCGATGCGCCGCTCTCGTTCACACGCGTCCTCAAGAAGAAGCAGCTGCCGCGCATGACGCAGGCGCGGTCGACGCCAACGCTACCCAAGCCAGGAAGCACGGCGAATGCGATCAACCAATCCTCCGACGCCGAGCACAGCGTCGGGTACCGCATCTACTCGATCGAAAACATGATGGACGCATCGCTGCATGCGATTCGGTCGCTCAACAAGACGTGGCAGACGCTTCGGACGAGCGGTACACTTCGGTAGCTACCTATACAGGATGCAATCGACCGCGTAGACCTGCGGCTCGAGTGCCCGTCCAAGCGCAGCGACGTCGTCGACCTTGAAAACTGCTTTGACGCGGCCATGAGCTATGCCAGCGGCCACATCAACTGGGACGGCAACCGCCAAACCGCACTCATTGACCGCGACTACATGTCGGTACGTCCTCTTCTACTCTCGCTAATACATGCACATCGAACGACCGGAGCGCGTAGGTGCAGAGTCACGTGTCGGCCCAGTACGTGGCGTCCGTCTCGGAAGCCGAAGTCCGCCAACTGACGACCATGGTCTTTGAGCAAAAGTGGGCCGACATTACGATCGGCGAGCTCGAAGCGATGCTCATGGTGTCCTTCCTCGAGCAAGGCACGCTGCTGCGCAAAGTGCGCATCCAGTACGCCATGACGTATGCGAACCTCGAGACGCTCCTCGGCGAGAGCCTCGTATGGCCTTTCTGAAATCTGAGCGACCTTCATTCAACGCGCAATGTAGGTCGTGAAAGCGCGGGCAGTGCAAGCCGAGGCCGACATGCGCGCCAAGCTCGAGAGCCTCGGCCACGAGCACACAGCGGCGATCGCTGCTCTGCGCTTTGACTATGAGCACGCACTTGAAGCGCTGCGCGGCGAGGTGCGCGCGCCTCACGTGCGCAAAGCTCCACCTTGCTCTAGATGGAGCACGAACGTGGCGAGGCCGACCGCAAGGTTCAAGACGCGCGCGACCAAGTGGCGAAAATGAGCGAGACCATGAAGACGCTCAACGGCATCTTCAAGCAGATGCGCGAAGACTCGGATAAGGTCCGCGCCATGGAGCTCAAGGAAGCCAACCAAAAGGTACGTAGCGGTCTACGCGAGTCGAGGTGGACGATTCTTCTTAGCTCGAGAAGCGATGCGACGCACTCAAAGACGAAGTCGACCGCCTGCGAAGCCTCATTCCTCGCATCAAGGTCCTGGAAATGACCACCGAAGCTCAGACGTCCCAGGTACGAAGACGCGCGAGTGCTCACATTGACGTCCTCCAAGATACAAGGTCTCGAGCGCGACTTGGCCGACGCACACTCTGTCATTGCAGAGAAGGAGGCGATCATCGAAGACCTACTACATGTATACGCAACCGATGGATATCCAGTTCAACGAGAGACGTAGCGCCAAGAGCAACTGCTCGCTCGCCTCGAGATCCAAGCCTCCAAGGGCAAGCCTGAACCCGACGCGTCGCCTGCTACCGACGACGGCGCCGCACTCTGCCGTCGTTGCCGAGGGGTGCGTCGACAAGACACTTCTCCCATGTCGGTTCTTACGCAATTGATAGTCGCTCGATGACGACGGCGACGATGGGGCACCTCGCATGGCCACTGCCTCGGCAGGCGCCGATGACAACATGGCGGGAAGTGGGTATGCACCGACGTTGGCCAAGCCCCGGGAGCAGGCCAAGCGAGTGCACTGTCAGTCGTTTCGCATTCTACTCCCCAACCTCCAGGGGCGTCGGCCAACGCGCGAGGTGAGCTGGACGCTCGGGTGCATTCGGTCGTTGCTGGCCGCCAAAATGGAAGACGACGGCATTTGCTTCCTTGGGAACCTCTCAGGCCGCCTGCGCATGGCCGAGTTTGTTTACACTTGGTTCAGTCCGCTCGAAACCGAGCTCTCTTTGCTCTCGCCCGACCAGCGCGACCACGCCTACGCCCGCGTACGTCGCTGCTCGCTGAGGCGTCTCAACCGTCGCTTATAGGCCGACGAAGCGCGCTGGTGCTTGTACTACGGCGCCAAAGTGCTATCGAAAGACTGCGTCGAGGCCAAGCTCTTCCTCTCGTTCCTGGACGAAAAGCACGGCGACGACGAGGTATCCTCGCTCTTGCAGGATATTTTATCACGCGGATCCTAGCTTGTCTTTGCGCTCTACTGCCTTCGAGCGCTCGATGCGCTCGAGCGCGGTGAGCTTCGCTGGAGCCCGCTTCGACGCACGCCGCACTACGAGGCCTTTGCCTCCGAGTGGACAGCGCACGCGAGCATCACGGGCGAGATCGTCCAAGTGCCCCGCGTGGTCTGGATCCCGCTGACGCTCGCGTCGCAGGCCACAGCCATCGTGCTCATCAAGGTCCGTGGTATCCATTGTTTGTTCTAAATGCAGTGCAGGCGACCGCCGAAGAGCGCGTGGACTTTGACCTCAAGCTCAAGGCGCTGTCGGTGTCGACGCTGCCGGACGGCGAGTCCAGCGCCAGCCTCAACGAGACGCCACCGTTTGTGGACGCCCACCACTGGCTCCAGCTCATGCTGCAGGTGTCGCTCCCGCCAACGCTCCCTCCATGACACCGTGACAATGTAGGAGTACCGGGAAGAGCAAGCCCACCGCCGCGCAGCGATTCGGCTCATGTTTCAAACCGCGTCGTCCAACCACGCGCCGGCCAATGATGCGAACGACGATGTCCTCGGGCACTCGAGCAACGCCGAGATGGACATGGAGCAGTTCCGGGCCATGATGCTCACGCTGCAAGCCGACGTGAGCTGCGCGACGATCGTCTCGTACTTCCGCCTCTCGTACGACCGCGGCGGCGGCCACGTGACCTTTGACGCGTTCATCGACACGGCCGAGGAGCGCCAGTTCTTTGCGCAGTGCATGTGCTTGGCATCGCCCGGCGTGCTCGCGGCGCCGCGCATCAACTCGCCCCACGCGCACCTCGGGTCGCTCGTCGCCAAGCACTACACGCTGTACGAGAACGACCTGTATGCGCTTGTGAGCACGCTCCCGCCGTACACACAGGCGCTGGCCCGACAGGCGCTGGCCGAGGTGAAGCGGCTTCGATTTTTTATGGCGTTCGATAATCTATTTTTAGACATCCGGATATCTGCGCGAAGGACGGGGCGCGGTCATTGACGGCTTCCGCGCCCTTGCCGCCTACCACCGCGCGGCCACGTTCCACCTCTGGCACTGGCTCACGCGCACAGAACTTAGTGGCACGTTCGAGTTACCGCCGACCGCGCTGCGACGGCTCGACAAGCTCCTCGTCGGCGACCTCGACGCGACGCGCGACGGCCCGCCGCATGCGACCCACCACGCGTACGATGACACTGCCTCGTATGGTGCTTGATGTGTTTGCTGGGTATAGCGGCGAGCGCTTGCTGAGTATGGTGCGCAAAAAGCTCGCGATCCACCGGCTCCAGCGGGCGTTCCGCGCGCGGCTCAAGCGCGACCAAGGCGTGCCCCTCAACATGCGCGAGCTCATGCACGACGGGTACGGCAGCGGCAAGACGAGCTACCGCAGCCGGCACGTCGTGCGGTCGACCAAGTGGCTTCTTTGCGTTATCTCAGATCTCATCCGCGCGCGCGCCGAAGTCGAAGAGTCGTCCGACCACCAACCGTTCATCGAATTTGTGTACGACTACTTTATGGCGCGCTTTGGGTCCCGGTACGTTTATATTGGACAATACGAGTCCAATATATATATGTTGCGCATTAGGTGGGAGGCCGAGAAGGTCATTCACGATGTGTTTGTCAATACACGGACGCTGGTCATGTCCCACGCGCGCATTCTGCTCTTCTCGCAGCTCTGCGGCATGGGCGCGAGCGGCGAAGACGTCTACTACGGGTCTCCCCAAGCGTTCAACTTCATCAACATGGTGCTCCACGCCGGGTACCACACGTTTCCGCTTCTCCACGTACGATTTGCCTATGGATTTCTGCATGTATACGATGGACACGACCTAGCCGGACGTGGGCACCGAGTACGAGTACGTCAAGCACGAAGATGCCGTGTGCCTCATCCAAGCCTTCTTTGGCTCGGTATGGATTGCAGGAGCCATAGGAAAAGCGCTGCATGTCCATATCGAATGCAATAGGTGGACGTCGAAAACCACGATCGGATGCTCGGGCGACTGCGTGAGCTCGAGCACATGAGTTTGCAGCCCAAGACGTCGGACGCCGACGGGTACGCTATAGTATCAATGTATCAAGGTGTTACGCACCAACACTGTAGACTGTTACTCTTTCTGTTGGAGGAGTGGCGACGTCACGTCTTGGACCGGATGGGCCAAGTGCGCGTCATGTGCATTGCCGACAAGGACTTGCTCGCAAGCGACGGGTATCTCTCGCTCGACCAGCTCCTCGTCGTCTTTCGGCGCAGCGGCTTGAGCGTCTCCGAGGTCGAAGGCGCGCAGGTGCTTCGCAAGGTGCTGCAAGGCGCCGCCACCGCGACCACTGCGTCGACACCGCACCTCTCGATGCTCGACCGCATCGTAGCGCACGTCTTTCCGATCGCTTGCCACGGTACTAACGTTGTCGTCGGTTCGATTCCGTGAAATGTGCGTAGAAATCGCCATCTCGGAGCTGCAGCTGCTGCCGCCACCCAACTTTGGTCAGCTCGTTTACCTTCTCGTACGTATGCTGGGGGTTGTTGGCGACAAACCGATCGAGTAGATGTCGTTTTGGGCGCCGTACGAAGCGTCTGGCAAGAGCCTCCTCGACGAGCTCAAGGCCATTGGCGTCAAGAACGACGTCGAGCACGCAATGAAGGCCGTCGACGCGTCCGATGCCTTGACGCTCGAACAGAACCGACGCCGGAGCCGGCTCTCGGTGCTCGTGAAGGCCGACCACTTTGCCGCCAACGATGCATTGGACCTCGAAGACAAGTTTAAGGCGGTGCAGCACAAGATGCAGCGGCTCATCGTGCTCCAGAACGGCCAGAGTACTCTACGATGTATCCAAGATTTGGACGCTGATGCTGACGTAGGCGACGAGTCGATCGGACTTGCGCACGTGACGGAAGCCACTGTCGCGTTCCGCCAGTACCTCTCGGAAGCGACGCGCCTCCGCGCCGTGGCCAAGCTCGGCATGGGGCCGCTGCCCGACTCCACGCCCGACGACGCGACCGAGACGTAGATTCGCTGTGTTCAAACCACTCTTATGTGCTGTACGGCGACGTGTTGCGCATCTGGTCGAGGTGGACGGTCCACAATTGTCGTCTCACGCGCACCACAGTACATTGAATGACCAGATGCGAAATATCAGATCCATCGATGGGACCACTCTTGCGCGTATAGCTTGCGAATTTACTCGTACCGTCGATAGCATCCTTGGCGGCGTCGTTACATTTAGGGTTGTGGTAAGGGCTAGGGCTCACCGCCTTTCCATCGTAACATCTTAATGCCGAGCAAGAAGGACAGCTCAAGAGATAGTACAGACTGCATTAAATACCAAAACAAGACAACAATACGCACGACACATCGAGACGTCTACGTCTTGAGACCGGCGTTCAACGCGGCTGCGATGCCGGCAGCGAGGCCCATGGACACGGGCAGCGTGAGCACCCACGAAAGCCCGATGAGCGCCATTTTCTTGCCCTCAAAATGCTCGCGGCCGTAGTGCGCCAGACTCACCGAGACGACCGAGCTCACGGCGCAGTACGTCGACGAGACGGGCAGCTGCAGCACGTTCGCAAGAGCAAGCGTCACGATCGTACCGATCTCCATGCAAAAGCCGCGGTGGACGTTCACGATCGTGAGCCCGCGCGCGAGCGTGTCGAGGACGCGGCCGCCAAAGAGGTTGATGCCGAGGAAGCCGCCGAGGGCCGCGACAAGGTAGAGCCAGTACGGACCATTCCAGGACGTATAGTGTCGTGGGACAAGCGTCCCGTTTGGTAGCGTCGAGTACGCGTCATGGGAGATGGTCCAAATGACTTGCATCGGGATCGTCGAGTTGCCAATGTCCGAGGCGCCGTGGAGGAACGAGCCGAGGATCGAGGCGAAGAGGAGCGCGTACTTCATGGCGAAATGCGCGTCGATCTGCTCGTCCGTGAGGCAGTAGGCGTCGGCAATGAGCTCCATGGACGTCCGCCCGACCGCGTTGATCTGCTCGTCGCCGAGTGCGTAGACGTAGTCGTCGCCGCCCTTGAGATGCAAGAGGTTGGCGAATTGGAGAGAGTTGAGCGCCGTGTACTCGCGGACGCCGAGCTCGGTGCACGGCGCGAACGGCGAGACGGTCGGGAGCTTGGCCTCTGTTTGCATTTCAACGGCGTTGGCAAAGGACGGGCAGAGACCGCGGACGTGTGGCACGAGGAAGATGCTGACGATGACCGCGACGAGCGCACCGAGGACGGCGCCGGCACCGACCGAGATGTACGTCAAGTTGTCTTGGTACGCTGGCGCCTTGGAGAGGTCGGCTAGCAGCCGGGACTTGGAAAAGATAATGACCGCGACCGAGAAGACGCCGAGCGCGTAGAACCACGGGAGGAAGAGGAGGGCGCGGTAGCGCGGCGACGACGAGTTGAGGATGAAGCGGGTCGTGAACGAGTACGCGACGACCGACATGACGCCGGCGAAGAGCGGGCCGAGCACCCACGAGAGCACGATACTAAAGATGCCGTTCTGAACACTTAGGTTGAAGCAGTCGCCGCCGACGTTGAGAAGCGTCATGCCAATGACGCCGCAAATGACAGCGTGCGTCGTCGAGACGGGCATCTTGAGCGCCGTCGCGATCAAGACGAACGCGGCGCCCGAGAAGAGCGCAGCGAGCATGCCGTTGGCGTACTCGTACTGGAGCGAGTTGGTGTAGCCGTTGGCCCAGCACCGTCCGTCTCTCGACTCGGTGAAGAGGTTGCCGACTTTGACAGAAATCGAGTCCTTGAAGCTGTACCCGAGCGAGATAGCACCGAGAAAGTCGGCGAGGCCGCCGACGAGGAGCGCTTGGTGCACGGGAAGCACCTTGCAACCCACGAGGTTACCCATCGTGTTGGCTACGTCGTTGGCGCCGGTCGCAAAGGCCATGAGGAACATGCCAATGCCACCAACAATGACCTCCCACGTCGGCGTCTGGAGGCTGTTGCGGACATAGTCGGTGGCGCAACTCGTCGCGTTGGCCCTGAAGGCGCACAGGATGAGTCCAGTAGCTCCGCTCATCGCAACGAAAATCGTGATGTGTGCGAGTAAACGTACGTACTTGTAGGTATAGACAAGGTGCAGCGACACCTGTGGTATGCACGGAATCCTGCCTGTGGCACTTGTCCATTGTGAGATTCAAAGCAAGTCAATTTGCGAGAGTTCCCCGTGGACCAGGCCAGGTGGTAGATTCGGGGGATGGGTACCACATACGTTTTGCTTGATGTTTCCAAGCGACCGAATCTAGTCGACGGCAATGAAGGAGCAGCTCGTCGAGTCAAGTATCTTTTGCGCTTGCTACTCGCACTATGGCAACCTCGACGCGATTACGCCAGATACATTTGCTGGTTTAACGGTCGCCTTCGACTCGACGTGCTGCGAGCCAGGCACGTCCGGCGTCATATCCGTGCTGGCATCAGCTGTCGTCAGGTGAAGTAAGGCGCGTAAAATGCAGGCATTTTGAAGCGGAACGGATTTTGATTTTGACCTTGCCATAGACCTCGTCGTGTCCACCCTCCATCGTCGTTGTCAGTCGTCGCCGTGGTACTTGGTACCTCCTTGAGCAGAAAGACCCGCGGTAGCATAGCCGCACCCAAGGTCGCCGCGTTGTATCCACTGGCCACCAAGTGAGCTGCGCTTCTTCGGGGTTCATTACCAACCACGGCAAGTGCAATCTCGGCGCTGACCACTTTGCCTTTGGTTGCTCCTCACATTGCAAAGGTGTGGCCACTGTGAGTCGATGGCAGAAGCTGTAGGGGACGGCCTTCTCATAGTCGAATACATAACTGATCCATGTACCTAGCATCCTAGTTCGTGCATCTGAACCCTTTCACTCTACTAGAATCTCGTCCGCGTGAGCTGTCGGCGTGATGTGTAGTGTTTGATGGTTCTAACCTGCGGGTGTATGCGGCTAGAATAGGCACCAGCTGCGACCTGCAATCCAATGTGCCGCAGTGTACAG
Organism: Saprolegnia diclina VS20; assembly: GCF_000281045.1. Taxonomy (NCBI): domain Eukaryota; phylum Oomycota; class Saprolegniomycetes; order Saprolegniales; family Saprolegniaceae; genus Saprolegnia; species Saprolegnia diclina. Next base: position 187,067 of record NW_008246107.1, on the reverse strand, counting down.
TGTCTACTGCTTGTGTATAGAATGTATAAGGCGTGCTCCACCGAGCCATCGAAATATGCCATGGCTTTGGTGCGGCAGCAACGAGTAAACTTGGAGCGTGCAACGCGAGTGTCATGTCATCCCCACCAGATCCCGGCCGAAGGGCTACCCACACGACATGACATCGGTCTAATTTGACCGACGAGTTGAGCGCATAAATACTGATGTACATGAGGCAAGTTTATACGGCAGAACTACTTTTGAAGCGCGCTGTTCATGATGGCAGCGAGGCCGGCCGAGAGACCCATCGTGACGGGCAGCGTCAGAATCCACGTCATGACGACAAAGAGGAGACGCTTCTTCTCGAGGTGCTGCGTGCCGTAGTGGGCCAGACTCACGCTGACGACGGAACTGACAGCGCAGTACGTCGACGAGACGGGAAGCCGGAGCACGTTGGCGAGGGCGAGCGTCACGATCGTACCCATCTCCATGCAAAAGCCGCGGTGGACGTTGACGATCGAGAGACCGCGGGCCATCGTGTCCATGACCGGGCGACCAAAGAGGTTGATACCGACGAGACCGCCGACGCCTGCTACGACAAACATCCAGTACGGGGCGTCCCACTCCGAGTAGCTCACGGCCACTTGGGCGCCAGCGTCGTTGGTGCGGTACACCTCCTTGGAGATCGTGTAGATGACTTGCATCGGGATCGTCGAGTTACCGACATCCGTCGCTCCGTGGAGGAACGAGCCGAGGATCGAGGCGAAGAGGAGCGCGTACTTCATGGCGAAATGCGCGTCGATCTGCTCGTCCGTGAGGCAGTAGGCGTCGGCAATGAGCTCCATCGACGTCCGCCCGACCGCGTTGATCTGGTCGTCGCCGAGCGTGCATACATAGTCGTCACGGATATGCATGAGGTTGGAGAACTGAAGCGACGTCAACGCCGTGTACTCGCGGACGCCGAGCTCGGTGCATGGTGCGAACGGCGAGACGGTCGGGAGCTTGGCCTCTGTTTGCATCTCGGCCGCCTTGGCGAACGACGGGCAGAGTCCACGGACGTGCGGCACGAGGAAGATGCTGACGACGGCGGCGACGATGAGCGCGAGGCCAGCGCCGACACCGATCGCGATACCGAGGAGGTTGTCCTGGATCGTCGGCGAGTCGGAGATGTCGACGAGGATCCGCGACTTGGAAAAGATAATGACCGCGACCGAGAAGACACCAAGCGCGTAGAAGAGCGGAAGGAACATGAGCGAGCGCTGGCGTGGCGACGACGAGTTGATGATCGCGCGGTTGGTTGCATGGTACGCGATCACCGAGATGATGCCGGCGAAGAGCGGGCCGAGCACCCACGAGAGCACGATACTGAAGATACCGTTGAGCACCGAGAGGTTGAAGCAGTCGCTGCCGACATTGAGGAGCGTCATGCCAATGACACCGCAAATGACAGAGTGCGTCGCCGACACGGGCATCTTGAAGGCCGTCGCGATCAAGACGAACGTTGCGGCCGAGAAGAGCGCGGCGAACATACCGTTGGCGTACTCGTACTGGAGCGAGTTGGTGTAGCCTTGCTGCCAGCACGACCCGTTGGGGCTGCCGTTGCTCTCGAGGAGGGAGCCGACCTTGGTCGCAATCGCGTCCTTAAAGCTGTACCCGAGCGAGATGGCACCGAGAAAGTCGGCGAGGCCACCGATGATGAGCGCTTGACGCAGCGGCAGCACCTTGCAACCGACGAGGTTGGCCATCGTGTTACCAATGTTGTTGGCGCCGGTCGCAAAGGCCATGAAAAACATGCCGAACGCGCCGACAATGACCTCCCACGACGGCGTCTGGACGAGGAGCGATGTGTAGTCGGCCGCGCAGCCCGGCAAGTTGCTGTAGGCGCAGAGCACTGTCACATTCGCCGACATGGTGGAATACGTCTACGGGCACATGAGTTTCCTTTGCGTTGGGAGAGGAAGCAGCGTACCGGTCAACTCTTTGCCGAGGGCGACGGACGTGGAATGAGGAAAAGCCGTTCGTTCGAAGTCGTTGCAGAAACCACAGGCGTCGGGTGGCGCGCTGTTGCGCTCCTACCGTACTTGGCGCCAGCTGTGACCCTTCGCCGACCCGTCGCCGTCGTTGATTGGTCCGCTGTCATGTTTCGCGTGTCATTCGATGTCTTCGAACTTCGTTTATTGTTTAAAACGCGATTTCATTGGTTGAAAAACGAACGTCGAAGGCAACCAGAGTGGAAGGGCGGCTGGTGTAATGCGTCTGAGCACGGGCAACGCTGCAAGAGATGGGCACAGCAGCCGTGTCGCCGAGGCCGCGCGCGTAGAGTCGTCACGTCTCGTACGCATCGCGGAGCGAGCGACGGCCGGGCGCAAAGCTTCGATTTTCGATGGTTTGGGGGCCGCCTTTGCGCGAACATTAGGCCATCTCGGGAGGTCGGCAGCAGACGCACACCATTCATTTTGCATTGAACGATGCCATCTGCAGCAGACGCTTCGCCATATCACACTCTGGACCATATGCAGCAACGAGCACGCATCACGTTGGTGCGCCAAACGGCAATTTGAGATTTCAGCGGCGAGCCTCTACGCCACAAGTGGGGTGTGTATCGCCGTGAAGCAGCCAGCCAGCTGGACGATCCCAGAAATGAACCAGCGGCTTCAATGGCCTGCGGAGGACACGCAAAAACCGACCAGGGATGTCGCGTCTTTGCCGCCTCTGGCGGTGCGACTCGGAACAATCGCAGAAATGTGATGTTTTTTTGTGCAGAGCCACTTTCTTTGCGGGCAAGCTATCTCTCGTGACAGGATTCCGATGGCTGCTAGTTCGACTGCAGAAGCAAGGTCCATTGACCCTTGGTGGAGAGTGCCCACTGCCTTCCACACCTCGCCAATACAAACATCCAGGGCAGGCGAGGAAACGGAGCTGTTGGATGGCGAGCTTCGAAGGCCGACGCCGCCGACGGGGATGTGCTGACACCCGTTGGCTTCGTAGCTGCTGTGGATGACAACTGTACTTGTCGTTGAGATTGCTCGAGAAGAGAAAGCCTCTGCATGGTTCGGTTCCGAGTTCATTAGGAGGTAGAGGAGACATCTTCGACGAAGTTAGTCAATGAAGAAAAGCTTGTCGTCGAACCAGCGATCAGGTCAACGTATATGTACATTCAGGTATATAGATATATGTACATTCAGGTATATAGATTACGGTGGCCCAAGGGTATGGGCCAAGAAGTGCTTTGACGAAGCACGTCGTCGCTTCGATCGAAACGCGTGCTGGTCCGTTGGTGGTTAGTGCACCATGGTGGTGGACGCGGGCCGGGACCGCATCGCTGCGTTGTAGTGCAGCTGGAGCTGGAGCTTGCCTTCGCCCAGCGTTTGCTCGAGCATGACTTTGGTCCCTTCGATCTTCTCCAGGACGTCGCGGGCGGTCGCGCCATAACGCTCGGCCACGGGGCTCGTCAATTCCGTCCACGTCGCCGACCACGTCGAGAAGAAAGATTCAAGTTGGCTCGTGAGGCTCTGCGCCGCCTCGTCGGCCCGGGCTTCGAGCTCCGTCGACTTTTCCTCCAACGTCGTTGGGTCCAGCGGCGCCTCGGCCGCGTACAATGTCGCCGTCAAGTCGCGCACGTGCGTCTGCAGCTCCAAGAGCGTGCTGGAGAGGGCCGCCGAGAGCCGCGCGACCGCGTCGGCGACGGACGTTGGCAGCACCATCGTTCTTCGTGGGTCTGGCTCGAAAATCGTGTGTCGGTAGACAGGCGCACGCTCGAAATGGCGTTTTTCTTTCTGGGTGGAGAAAGGCGGCGTGTGGCGCCGCCACGTCATTCTATGACGCGTCTTCCGTCGTCATTGGGCTTGACAAAGGTCGTCGTCGACGCGTTCCTGTGATGTTGAATAGCTGATGATGGGTTGGCGGCGCTTGCAGGCACCAGTCACACGAGGCAAACGCCGTCGTTGGGCGCCTCAAAAGGCACCGTTGCGACACTGAGTTGCCAGTCTTGCCATTCCAACCGGCAGACGCGTTGAGGACTGTGTCATGGACACGACCAGTGACTTGGACACGAGACGCCATGACGGTTTGCTTGCGCCGAGCCGTTCGAATCGACTCTCTCTTATCTCATTCGTCGATACATGGGCAACGCAACAAGTGCCAAGGGGTTGTCTTGTATGGAAAACGGAGTGGGCATGCGATGGATGTTCATGCTTCTTTCAAGGTGTACTACTAGTACACAAGACGAGCGACAGCCGTCCGGTAAGGATGGCAGAGCCCGTGGGCCAATGCAGCGGTCTCCCAACCCGACGTAGCGCCAAAGCTACACCGACCTGATGGTGGTGCGGAACCCGGCACAACAAGAAAGGACTGAAGGCCTCGACGGCCTTTGTACGCGGAAAAGCGTACTAGTATGAGCGTAAAATCGATGTATTTAACTAATTGCAATCGCAGGGCGCTGAAGACACTGCCTTTTGTCGCTTTAGCATGGAGAATTGGAGATTCCTACGGATACTAGTGAACAGTAGTCTGGATCATGCAGGCATCCTGTGTGCATTGCTTTCATTAAACGCTGTGTACGATGCGAAACGAGTTGTTAGTTGGAGAGGATGTCGAGAGGTAGGGCTGCTCGCTGTCAGCAGGCAAGATCACCTTTCGGCGTTTCAAGCTTATCCGGATGACGTGGCACTGCCAGGCTACCCGTACAGTTTGGATCTGGTTTGGGACGACATCCACAAGCCATGGTTTGCGATTTGGCCCATCGATGTGGCACCGCAAAGTAGCTGGACTCTCGCCACATACAAGCCTGTACACTGTCATACCCTCATACCTCGTTGCTCGTCCAAGGTACTATCCCAACCCAGAGCCAAATCAATAACTGTACTAGTCCCAGTCTACCACAAGCCATGGTCGCCGCCCTCAACGCCGGGTTCGTCAACCTCCAAGGCTGCGACGTATATTGTCCATCTTAAGTGTCAGTCGCAGACACCCGCCTCTAAATGCCCGTCCAAGCGACAGCCGCGACAGCGTTCAGCGTTCAGCATCCGCGACGCAAACGTACAGTGCTCTAAGCCACGTCGGGCGGCGTAGATGGAAGCTTCTTGCCATAGTGGATGCACCAAAACGCCAAGGTCGAGGTGGGGAAAGGCGGCCGTGCCAGCCAATGTGACCAACGACTCGTTCGATACCCATGTTACCGTGAACGACTTGTGTACTTGAATGCGTTCTCTGCCTCGTTGCAAAAGCTCGAGGCAAGATCGCCACGGCTTCAGTCAACTGGAAACACCTGGGCGCGCCGAGAACGTTCGTGGGCTGCGTCGTGGAGCCCTGTCCCGTGACGCAGCCCCTCGACATGCGGCCGTTAGTCCGTTGCCGTGGTTCGATCTTGTTCACGTCCGCTTCCCAGCTTGGTTGTTTCTCGCGACCGTTGGGGCCGCGCGACAGGGACCTTTGGCGTGTCGAGGACGACAAAAGTACTCACTTTTGCTTTTGCCTGCCATGTCGGACACGACCAAGACCAAGACGACGCCGTCGGACGACGCACACTCGATGTTTGAATCGGCGCGCACCAAGGTGATGGACACGGTGCACAGCGCCGAAGACTCGGTGCAGTCGACCTTCCACGGCGCCAAGACCACGGTCATGGACAAGGTGCACAGCGCTGAGGACTCGGTGCAGTCGACCTTCCACGACGCCAAGACCAAGGTGGTCGATTCGGCGTACAGCGCCAAGGACAAGGTGGTCGATTCGGCCTACGGCGCCAAAGACAAGGTGGTCGACACGGTTTACAGCGCCAAGGACAAGGTGGTCGATTCGGTCTACGGCGCCAAGGCCTCGACGGAAGACGCGGCGGGAGATGCGGCGGACAAGGCCCGCGAGCTCAAGAGCCAGGCGGCGGACAAGGCGTATGACGCGAAGGACATGGTCTCGGACAAGGCGAGTGAGATGCAGTCCAAGGCCTATGACGCCAAGGACAAGGTCTCGGACAAGGCGAGTGAGATGCAGTCCAAGGCCTATGACGCTAAGGACAAGCTGGTCGGCAAGGCGGGCGAGGCCAAGGACGAGGCCAAGGATAAGACCCACGAGCTCCAGGAAAAGGCCTGCAAGGTCAAGGATGAGGCCAAGGACAAGGCGTCGAGTGCCGCGGGCGAGGCCAAGGACAAGACACGCGATCTCCAGGACAAGGCGGGCGACGCGGCCGAGAGCGCCAAGGACAAGGCGTCGAGTGCTGCGGGCAAGGCCAAGTCCAAGGCACAGGACGCGGCGAGCGACGACGCGCCGTAGGTGGCCCATGGTGGCGTTGGCGCCAACAGTAGGAAGTAGCCATACGGCCTCTTGCGGCTTCATTTAAGGCCAACGTGAATCCACTGCATTGAGCATTGCGCTTGCTTTTGCGTCCGCCTTGTGATGGGTGACTTTGCCGTTGTACTTCAACAACGCTTCACGCAGCTAACACGGTCGATCATGGTGGAGGAACCGAGCGCAAGGACTCAACTTCACCGCCTCCTACCTCCTGATTGCTTTGGCTCTTGGTGCGACGATGTTGGCGTCAACGTTCTCATCCTCACTGGCGACGTCGGCGCGTCGTTTTTGGAGCAACTGCGGTGTCCGGATAAAATGACGTGGAGCGGCCGTGTGTCGGTGCTATGCACCCACTCACCTGCCTGATGCTAGTCACTTCCCATTTTGATACAAAACCCAACATGTCAGCGCCGGAACAACACGAGACTCTCCTAGAAGCGTTCCAGCTCTCGGCCGCCCACATCTCGGCCGCCCTCACGGCCACGCTGACCGACTTGCACGCGAGCGTGACCGAGACGACGACCTCGTACGTGACCAAGGTGCACGACACGACCGCGAGCGTCGCGTCCAACGTGACCGAGACCAAGGCCAGCCTCCAAGCGTCGCTCAACGAGAAGACGCAAGTGCTCCAGGAGCGCGCGGATGAAGCCACGAAGGAGATCACGCGCATGCTCAACGAGCTCACGGCGCAGGCGCAGCAAAAGTGGACGGACGCCAGCGGCGCGGTCTGCGAGCACTACACGGCTGCGACCCAGGACCTGTACGAGAAGGCTGAGGCGGCCAAGCGCCAGGTGCAGCAGGCACTTGAGGAAGGCAAGAGCCAGCTGCAGCACCAGTACGAGGCCGCCTTTAAGGCCGCTGAGCCCGCCGCCGAGCCCGCGGCCGAGCCTGCCGCAGCGCCGTAACTCTATATCTTTAACATTCGGTGTCTCGATTCTTCTTGTCTTTGGCGGCAAGCTGCACGGATGGCTTTTGGGCGCCATATTGATATTGGATCTGCACAGCGCGCTATAAAAGCCCATATGTACTGGCAATATCAAATATTGCTCATAATCTTGCGAATATCGGTTGGCCGGTCGCCCAATCGTGGGGCAGAAATGTCTTGGATATTGACCAATGAACATCGGATCATTGCCAGGTTTCGTGGGCGAGGATGAACCGGCCGAGCCGGAAGCAGGTCAAGGCCGCGGCTGCGGGAGCCTTTGCCGACCTCGCGGCGACGGTTCGCACCTCGGACGAGACGAGCGACGTGGGCGAGGGCTCCGACTTTGAGCTGCCGAGCGTGCTCGAGCGCCGGGCGCCGCCAAGCCGCCCGACGCGCTTCAGGACACCGCGGGCGGTCAAGCCGGACGTGGACGAGACGCGTTGCGACGACGTGGCCATCTGTGGTCGGGCGTGGGGCGAGTGCACGATCGTGCTGCATGAAGACCGGCACGAGCTCGGTGTCCAAGCGGTCGTCCGAAGCCAGTCACGGCTAGCGATGCCCAAGACGCCCGCCGACCTCAAGACGGAGTACGTGCCATTTGGCGACATGCGGGCGATTCGGTACGTCTCGCCTTGCTCCACCATGATGAAGTCGCGCGCTAGGGTTCTCGATGCGAAGCTTCTCGTCGTGCTGGACCTGCCCGCCACGTCCCGCCTCTGCATTGGCAACGACGACAACCATATCGTACTCAGATTTGCAGACGAGCTCGGGTACCTCCTCGTGCGTGGGTCTCTCGAGCGGCACCTCGGCCGGCAACCCCATCCGATCGCGTACGTTCCATGTTGTCTTCTGGCCCACATGCGCTCAGGATGTTGTAGCGCCGAGGACGTGCCCAGCTACCTCAGCCATCTCACCCGCAAGGGTCCCGCGACGCGCAACGGCAAGCGCAAGTCATGTACGCTCTCGCGTATCGATCATGCTGGGTCATCGTCTTGCGCTAGTGTTTGATCCTGCACCGACGGAGCGGTCGACTCGGTCGGCGGCGACGCTGGACTTTATGCACGAGGGTACTTTGACGACCTTTGCACGCAACGAGACGATCGAGATCCACGAGCCCGAGTTGCCGGCAGCCCGCGGGGTCGGGTCGCGGACGCGGTCGGAGCTCAAGAAGCGCGACGAGGGCAAGTCGCAGGAGGCGAAGGACCGGGTCGTCGTGTGCTACCCGCTCCAGTCGCACAGCAAGTCACGCATTGTGCTCACGGAAGGCGACATTGACCGCCTCCAGCCCGGCGAGTTTCTCAACGACAACCTGATCGACTTTTTCTTCAAGTATCAACTTGATACTGTCTCGAGACCTCAGGGGCCAATAGGTTTTGCCATGCGCAACTCAACAAGCCGGCGAAAGCGACGACGCACTTCTTCTCGACGCACTTTTACTCGGAAGTCGCCAAGGCCGAAGACGGGACTTTTGCCAAGGTCAACCGCTGGACGCGCGCGACGCCCATCTTTGAGAAGCGGTTCTTATTTGTGCCCATCAACGACAAGTCTCGCCTTGGCCTACATCTAGCGTCGTCTCATGGGACTGCGTAGCTGCCACTGGAGCCTGGCCGTGATCTGCCACCCGTCCGGTCTCATCAAGACAAAGCCACAGCCCGTAAGCTATCGAGTGTATAACAAAGTAGGTATACCGCGGTGTAGGTTGTTTTGGACGTTGACGACGATGACGACGACGATGCGATTGTCGCCGAGAGCCAAGACCCCGAGACCGCGCCCGCCAGCGTGGATCCCGTGTCGTCTCAGCCCAGCAACGTGCCCTGCATTCTCTACTTTGACTCGCTTCAGTGCCACAACAAGACCAAGATCACCGCCAACCTTCGCCGGTACCGACGTTGTACCCAAGGAGCTCCTTCCAAGTCATTAGGTTCCTCGAGAGCGAGTACGCATCGCGCTTCCCAAACGACCTGAACACGGTTTTCGATGCGTCGGATGCAGTTTTTGTCGAGCCCGAGGTACTTGCAGCGTATGACTTGTGGTATCTCACCTCTCTCTCGACCGTAGGTGCCACGGCAGAGCAATAGCTGTGACTGCGGAGTGTACCTCTTGCTCTACGCGCTCCAAGTGCTGCAGCAGTTTCCGGACGGTATCTTCCTCCGACACGTGGCTGCGGCGTGCGACCCGCAGTTGACACCCACCATGTTTGACACGGACGTCGTCACCGAGCACCGGGACTACATGCACCAAGTTCTGCTCTCGCTCAGCACCTTTCAGCACCGCCGGTACGAACCTCAAAATTCTTAGTTTCTGAGTTGGGTGGGTTAGCGTCCATGATTCGTCGGCGCAGCTGGCGCGGGAGGGTCTCCAGCTATTTACCGACCCCAAGACGACAACGAAGGAAGAGTATGTGGTGTAGTAAGCTTGCTAACAACTTCGACTACCTCGGCAGCAAGAGCAGAAGGCGGCGCAGACCAGCGACCAGCATGTCGCGTTGCGTTGTCGTCGGGAGTTCGAGGTCGAGCGACCGCTTCTCCGTGAGGATCGAGAGACACACTGCGTCTTTGGCTGCGTCTTTGGCCACCTTGGGGGCCAGTGCGAGCGACGTCCCGCCCGGAACGACCGCCGTCACGTCCTTGAGCGGCATGCTGCGCGGGTGGTCTTTTGCGTTAAAGTGCTTCTTTGGGTTTTGCTGCAGCGTCGACGCCGGTGTCCACGAGAGCACTTGCGTCGCGACGTTAAAGCGCAAGACCGAGGCGTGTGGAGCCTTGTCCTTCCCGCTCTGGTTGTGCTTGAGGACGTCCATGCCGCGGTAGAGGAGCTCACGGAACCCAACGTGCACGCAGTCGTCTCGGCGCTGGTCGTCCTTGGCCGGCAGCTCGGACAGCGTCGACGCCAGCTACCAGACTCGATTCAACCGACCTCCAAGATCGAGGTTGTACCCAGGGATGGGCCAAAAGGTCGGTGGCCGTCATGCGCTCGGCCGGGTCGATGGCTAAGAGCCGCAAGATCACGTCTTGCGCGTCCGGCGACACGCACTGCCACTGCGGGTTCGACGGGTGGAGGCAGCTCATGTCGCGCATGTCGCCGGCCTCGGAGAAGCGCTGGATCTGCTGGAGCGCTGCCGCCGACGCGACGGTGAACGGGAACGCGCCAAACAAAAGCACATACGTGACGACGCCGAGGCTAAAGAGGTCCGACTGCGTGCCTACATGCGATTTGGATACTTGCTGGATAGGATACTAGGATAGATGGATACCGTAGGGTCGACCGTAGAGGAGCTCGGGCGCCGCGTACTCGGGCGTGCCACAGCCCTTCTGAAACTGCATCGTCGGGTCCAGAATGCGCTTGGCGAGGCCAAAGTCGGCGAGCTTGACCGAGTCCTTGTGCAAGAGTATGTTTTCGGGCTTGATGTCGCTACCCAACGACAGATACGTCGACGATGCATGGCAGAGACAAGTTGTCCATGGCATGGCGTACCGGTGGATGATGTTGAGCGCATGAATGTGCTGGATGGCGGACGCGACTTGGGCGATGATGCGGCGCACGTCGTCTTCGGGGAACCGCGTCATTTGGATGAGCCGGTCGCAGAGGTCGCCGTCCGCCATGTAGTCCATGACGATGTAGAACATGTCGTCTGTCTTGTAGACGCCGTGCAGCCCGACAATATTGGGGTGGGACACCTAAGACGACTCAGATCGCTGCATGATTGGAGAACGTACGAGCTTGAGGATGGCGACTTCTTCGAGCAGCGACGGCGTGTGCTTGGAGCACTTGATCGCACACACCTCGGCGGTCATGCGGTCGACGCCCTTGCGCACGACCGAGAAGCTGCCTTCGCCAATCTCGCCCATCATGACGTACTTGTGCAGAAACGTCCGGTAGTAGGGCGGGTCGGGCGTCGCGCTAAAGAGGAGGTCCTCGGCGTTGTGCGTTGGGATGAGCGACGCCTTGCGGTGCTTGGCCGCGTCGTCGCGCCGCTTGAGGAGCTCGAGCTTGGCGCCAATGTCGGTGATCCACGCGCTCGCTTCGTCGGCGGACGCGGCCTTGAGCACGACCGGGTCTTCGACCTTGAGCCACGAGTCGTCGGTTTGGACCACGTTGACGTGGCGCAGCACAAACGTCGTCGGGCTCAGCACTTCGAGCAGCGTGAAGAGGCTGAAGAGCACCTCGAGCGAGGCCACATGGGCGTCCTGCGCAGCGTACCCGAGGAGGCCATGGTCGCGGAGGCGAAAGTACTTGTGCTTGAAGGTCGCGCTCTTGACGAAGCCGAGGCCGACGCGGTGCGTGAGCGAGCCCGCGCGGTACTTCTGCTTGGACGTCGGCGAGAGCAGCTCCTCGGTCGGCAGCAGCATCGGCGGCGCCTCGACGTCGATCACGATGCCATCGGTCGGCGTCGCCATGGCCTTGAAACGGAAATATCGGAATCTTGCGGCGCCCGAGTGCTCATTGGTGGAAATTCCAAAGAAAACGGGTCCAACTAATACGTCATACATGGTTAAACGCAAAACGCGTTAAACGTGCTGCCGCCAAGTCGTGCTCGTTTATCGCTCTGCGTGTGAGCGCGAGTCCAGTGTGTATAAGCTTACATGCACTAGGTGGCAGCAAGGACTTTGTATCGTGGCTTTTGCTCTCGTACACGAAAAGGCTTGGTGCGTCCAATGTTCGACGCGTAGGTTAAAGTGCACAGGGACATGCGTAGGGCAACGCATCAACTTCAAGTGGTCGATCGTTGGCACCAGCTGCTGCACGTGACAGGCCGCGACAGCTCGCCCTCTCGCCTCGAATCGCAAGATTTGTGTACCCCGGGGCGCCATATAGCATGCATGTGCTCGGTGTTTGCACGGCTCGTGGCTTTCCCGCTCCAAGCCACAAGCCATAATGGCGGGAAACGCGACTTGACCTACATTCCGAAACCTCTCAAAATGCATACCCCAACCGCGTTCAACTTGCCAACTTGATATTACCCAAATAGCCGATGCGGTTGCACGCGTTTTTCACGCCGGATTTGCATGACGACGAGCTTGCAGTCCCGATACGAGGAAGCCCTGGGAAGAGGGAAGGTGAATGGGAGCTACCTGCTGCAGGTCGACTTCACGGACGTCAACTTCCGGGCGTATCTCGCACGGGCATCTCGTCGGCGCCGATCACGGCCGGTCGTCGCTGGTCTTTGACCTCGTAACGATCGAGACCGTGGCGATGCCATCGCGGGACGCTGCTGTCGCGTCCCCTTCATGGTCGTCCTTAGTGCTGTACGTCGTTGGATAAGAAAATTTGTGTTTCCGTTTCTGATATTTACCCAAACCAGAGTAAATTATCGACGCGACTGTGGAGGCAGTCCCCTGCACTGACAGTCGTGGCAGCGGCCGTCTTTTTGCAGGAGATGACGTGGCACGCGCATATGCAAGTGCAGGCGCCGAATACAAACCTCCAGTACTAACGCTCCTGTACACTGTACAACACCCGAGACGACCGTCTAGCTCGTTTCGCCTTCTTCTTTTTGTTAACAAGGTGGTTGCCACCGCTCACTCTGCAATTTGCCACGATGCCACCGAGGAAGAAGGGGGCTCTGCACAAGAAGTTCAAGTCGTGGCGCTTCCTCTACGCGGCCCCGCGGCCGGTGGGAGCCTCTGAAGCGCTGCCGTACGCCTTTGACTTGACGCTTGGCGCCCATTTGACGCCGAAGCAGGGGTATCCGGTCGTTCACGTGGGCCCCGCAGCCATCGCTGCTTGCATCAAGGTCGGCGATTACATCGACGCGGTCGCCTACACATGGCGCGAGTACGGTGCGCACGGCCAGCACGTTGATGCCGAAGAACGGGCTGTTACTCAACGTCTCGGCGAGTGTCACCAGCCAGTGGTGCTTGTTCACGTCGTCGCAGACCGCGACGTCACCATCGAAGCCGAGGCCGCTACCAAGCATCAACTGGAGAAACGTCGAAATGCCCTGCGCAATGTCGCCTCGACGCGGCCTGCGAAGCCCGACGACATGGACCAAGCCACATATGAAGCGCAACTCGTGCAGTGGGCTGCCGACTCTCTTCGTGCGTGGGACACCCGCCACCCAGTACCGAGTGGTCCTGCTGCTGTCGCCGGTGGCAATGCGGTCGGTGCGCCTCTTGTTGACGACGCTCACGACGGTCTCGACTACGACGACGCTCAAGATGTCAACGACAGTGTTGATCTTGAGGATGCATCAGACATTAACATCGACCTCACACCACGCGACAACGCTGTTCCTGTGGCTCCTATAGTGCCAAGCGGAATTGAGCCCCAACGTCACGATAACGAGGACGACGACGGTCGCGACCACCAGCGCCAGCGCGTCAACCCCTCTGCCGGTCCGCGGCGCTGCATTTTCCAGCACATCACGGTGTTTATCAGGACGAGCGAAGAGATGCTCAACTTTCTCGAGGCGCTGCCAACCGAGTGGCTCTCGGAGCCGATGGCTGTGCTGCGCCAGCTCTTTCGCGCCAAGGACGCCCGACGTCTCGCAGGCGTCCCCCTCTGGCCCACTCTGGAGCTACCGCGCGGCATTATCTCTGACCCGGAGATTCTTGGCTGGATCGACGGCGCATCAGCCATGTACCCGATGGTTTCCATCGACGACTACAACGCGCCGCCGCCGCCGGTCCACCCCGTGCCATCCATGGCAGCCCTGCAATACATCGTCGCGACGTGGTCAGCGCGTCTCTTCAGCATGGAGATTCACATCGAAGACGCCCGCGCTTGGCCGCTCGAGTCGCAAGACGGCATGGCGGCAGCGCTTCGAGCCGCAAGACGGCATGGCGGCAGCGCTTCGAGCGCTTCCTGCGCTGCGCGAGGTCCAGTTCATCTCGAATAGCCGGTACACGACGTTCGACTTGCTTTCCGTCGTCCAAGTGCTCGCGTCGACCCCTCTCACTTTGGTCTGCTTTGTCCGTGCCGAGTGGTCCGAGGCCATGGTGACGACCATGGTCGCATGGCTGGGCACGGGCTCGCTCAAGACGCTCGTCCTCTTGTCCATTGTTACGACCAATGCGCTCGCCACGACACTGAGCAAGGCGATTGCAGCGTCCGCCACGCTGAGAGAGATCGATATCAGTTACGGGTCGCTGGCGCTGCGCTTTTTCAAGGACGTCCAAGCGCTCCCACCGCAACTCGTCTCGGTCGAGCTTGACGGTTTCTCGCGCGACGACTTGCCGGCCATCGCATCGGTCATCACGAATTCGCGCCTCCGACACATCTCTCTTCGCTATGGCGCCACCGAGTCGCCCGACGCGTACTTCGACAAGACGCTTGAATTGATCCAAGCTCTCGGCCGTCTGCGCTCGCTTCGGTCTTGTCATCTTTCTCATCTCAAGCTCTCACCGGTGTGCGCGCTGGCCTTCTCGACGCTGATGCCACGCCTCACGTCGGCAGAATTCACGGCGAACGGCCTCGATGACAACGCCGTGTTGGCTTTGGCGGCCGTGCTGCCGCACTGCCAACACCTCGAGTGCATCCGCTTCAACGCGCAAGAACTCGGCGACGGTGGCGCCAAATGCCTTGCGGTGGTAGTGCCCTTGTGCCCGTCGCTGAGGGAGCTCAATCTTCGCGAGAACCGCATCGGATCGGTCGGCGCCGAGCGCTGAGCAGCGTTTTACAGCGTCTCAAAGTGCTTGATTTGTCGAGCAACGACATCGACGACGACGGTGCGATCGCACTCAGTCGTGTCGAGCCACATGAAGTCTATCCGGCTCGACAAAAACCCGATCTCGTCCAAAGGCGTGCTCGCAATCGTTGCTGCCCTCGGGACGTGCGAGCACCGCGCCGGCCGCGTCACGCTGTGGCTCTTCCACGATCTCGGCGAGTGCGAAGCGGCGATCAAGCGCCTCCCGAACGAGGCGTGGGTCCAGTTCGACGTCGTTACGCCGCGCGCTGCGTAGCCAGCTGCGTACTTTCTAGTCTTTGCTTGATAACGCCTAATTGTGTCTTTGACGAGTTGTGCGCAGACCAGATGCATCGATCGATAGAGCACCAACGACCAGACTCCCACGACTGTGGTCAGTTCCAGATTCCGCGACTGAATCGGTTGTCCCGATGGCTCTTGGCGCCGCCAAATGTGCAGATCCGTCATTTATGCTTTGCACCTTCAGCTACGATCTCCACGGCGCCCGCTCTCGACGTATATATGTCCTTCCTGGAGGATCTGATGCTACGGCGGCTGCGCTTACTGTGTGTACGCCACTAACGGCGTCTGCCGCTTCCACCTGGTCCTTGGCCATAACAAAATGCCATTTTCGTAAATGCAACGTATATTTCGATAACCCTAATCGTCGTCGTCGCCAGTTCTTAGACTTCCGAGTCGATGAGGATCCACTTGATGCGGCGAAAGCACTTGCGGACGATTTCCTCGAGGACGCCGTACCGACCACTGTACATGAGCAAGTTGTGCATGAGCCGGAGCTTGTCGCCGACGTGCCACATGCGCTTCTTGATCGCGTTGAGCTGCGCGGTCTGGAGCCCCGGCGGAATCACGTTGTCGACGACCGTGCGCCAGACGTAGCCGTCGAGCGGCGCATCGAGTGCGACCGGAAGCCGCAAAAGCTCGCAGCCCGACGCCGTCACCTTGGCATCCAGCTGCGACAGGAGCGTCGTCACCTTGGCCCACACATCCTCTTGGCCGGCAAGGCACTCGAGGACACCGCCGTGCGCGTACTCGGGGTGGTACGGCTCACGGCCAATCACGCGCAGCAGCATGTTGAAGAGCGCCATTTGGTGGCCAATGTTGTCGCCGGGCACGCGGCCAAACTCGGTCAGCATGACCTCGAGCAGCGTGTAGATGCCCATGGCCTCGGCGCAGTCGTGTCGGCACTCCCACATGAGCCGGGCAATCGACGAGTCGACGAGCAGTTGACCTAGCCACCGTCATCCAAATCAGCCTCCAAATGGTCTATAGTCACAGTCGCAATGGCGTACCGGTGGGCGACACGAGGCCGAGCACGTGCATGTACTGCATCGACTTGGCGAGGTAGTTGTCTTCGGGCTTGCCCTGGATGAACTCGGGCAGCGCATGCGTCGACATGCGCGTGAGGACGTCGTCCGTCATAAACTCCGAGAGCGCCTTCTGGAGGTACATGGTCGGGTACAAGCTGTACGGGTTGCCGACCACGTTGGGCAAAAGACCGCGCATGAGCTGCTGCATGCGCGGCCAGGCAAGACCCGCAAACACAATGTTACCCTGGCGATCGAGCCCACGACGACCGGCACGACCAGCCATCTGCTGCGCCATCAGCGAGCTCAGCTCCGGGTCGTCTTCGCAAAAGCAGCACGTGCGGAACGGCATGTTGACACCGTACGCGAGCGAGTCGTCCGAGAAGACGACCGCGAGGCGACCGGCCTGCGCGAGCGACTGCACGATGCGCAGGTAGGCCGCCGGGAGGTTCTCGTTGTAGATACCAATGCCGCGGCGCAGCGACCGCACGAGCGGGTGCCCGTCGTCCGAGTCCTCCGACAGCTCGCGGCGGAGCTGCCACTTGATCTCGCGGAATTCGGCGGCCGAGAGGCGGTGGCCGGGCGGCGTCAGCACAAAGTCCGGGTGCGGCGCGTGAATGTCGGGCGCGTTGGTCTCTTGGAACTCTTGCGCTTCGCTACAAAACACAGTAATGAGCCCCAATGGCCAAGTCATTGGTCCGGAAAAATGGCGCATTTTGCAGGAAAACGCGCGAAAATGCGCAAAAATGCAGCGAAAAGACGTACCGGGCCTGGTCCTCCTGGAGCGCCTTGGACTTGGCCTGGGCCTTCTTGGCGATGAGCTGGGACTTTTCCCACTCTTCGTACTCGGCCTCGACCTTGGCGCGGTAGCCCGGGTACTTGGCGTCCTGCGCGGCCTCGACACCGGCGAGGAGCTTGTCAAAGAGCTGGCGGCAGCGCACGCTGTCGAGCTGGAAGCAAATGGCCGGGATGAGCTGCTTGGCGCACAAGTCGAAGATGAGCGACGTAATGTCCATCTCCGTGTTCTCGAGGTGCGCCGGCGGCGTGTAGCTGAGCTTGTCGAGCACCTGCTGCGTCTCGGCCGGGTACTCGACCGCGAGCTTTTGGAGGCGGCTCTTGACCTCTTCTTCGTACTGCTTGGACTCGAGCAGCGTGATGCGGTGGCACATCGGGTTGAGAAAGTCATCGCCGTCGTCGTCGTCGTCGTCGTCGCCCTTCTTCGACTTCTTCTTGGCGTCCTTCTTGTCGTCCTTCTTCTTCGACTCCTTCTTCTTCGAGTCCTTGGACGACGCCGCCTTGGTCACCATCGTGTCGGCAAAGTACTTCTCGGGCTTGAGATCGGCAATCGCTTCCTTCGGGTACGCCTTGCGCATCTCTCTGTAGAGCGCGTACGTATCGCGGGGCGTAAATGCCAAGTCGCCAGCGTCAAAGCCCTTCTCCTTGAGGTAGTCGAGCGTCACGGCCGCGCACGGGTGCAGTGGCACGACGTTCTTGCCTTCGAGCACGAGGCGCTGGAGGTTGATGAAGCGGCCGCGGTACTCGAGCAAGTGGATCGGGTGCGGGTGGTGGCGCTTCCACCACTCGGCGAGCACCGACGCGTTGCCGATCGTCGCCGAGAGCGCCAGGAACGGGCAGGTAATGCCCTTGACAATGCGCTCGAGCGCATCGCCTTCCGGGCCGTTGAGATCGTGGACTTCATCAAAGACGCAGTAGTCAAAGTCGTAGCCAATGTTGAGGAGCGCGGTTTCGACCGCCGCCGGCGTCCCGACCGCGACGCGGAAGCCTTCGGGCAAGAACACCGTGCCGTTCGTGATGACGCCGACCGCGCCCTTGACGAGCGACTGGAAGAGGGCGGCGACCTGCCACGCGAGCGGTTCGGTGGGCGCAATGAAGAGCACCTTGCCACCGACGACCGTCACGTACGACGAGAGCACCTGGGCCAATGCACATGAGATGCAATCCATGGATGATAGAGACAAGGCGTACCGTCTTGCCGCTACTCGTGGGCGCGCAGACGATGACCGAGTGCTTCATGTCAATGTGCGTCAACACTTCCTTCTGCCACGCGTCGAGGATGAACTTGTTCATGTGGTGCAAGTTGAGGGGCGGGAGGCGGTCGCTCATCTCCGTGAGCTGGAACGGAATGAGCGGCGTGTCCTTGAGGTGGTCCATGGCCTTCTTGGCGTACTTCTTGTACTTCTTGTGGACCGCGAGGTCCTCGTCGTTGCTGATGCGGCCCATGTGCTGGATCTCCCAGAGCGTGTCGATCGCGTCAATGTAGTTCTTCTCCGAGAGGAACTTCTTCTTGATCTCGTAGAGCTGCTTGAGGCGGCCGGCCGGCGTCGCCATCTTCATCGTCATGAGGTTGACCGACTTGGCGTTACCGAGCTTCTCTTCGTCCTGCTTGGCCTTCTTCTCCTCGAGGTCCTTGGCGATCTGCATGCGGATGAGGTCCGCCTTCTTGACGACCGGCGCCTTCTTGTCCTTCTTCGCCTCCTTCTTGGCGTCCTTGGCCGGCGTCGCGGGCGCCGCCGCCGCATCGGCCGGCTCCTCAATGGGCCAGAGCGCCGTCGGGTTGAAGGCGTTCGTCGGCGCGAGGTCGCGCAAGATCACTGGAATGCGCTTGGGGAAGATCTTGTGCCAGTTCACATCATGCATGCCACCGCCATCCTTGCTCATGGTCCTGGAACGAGGGGAAACGGAAAGTGCTCATTGCGAGAGGTCGAAATCCGACACGTCGGGCCAATCAGAACGCGCAGACGCAATGATTTACACCAATCCCAGGCGAGTAGCCGCACGTTCCCAGAGGCTACATAGACGCCACTACACAGCGCCAAGGACGCCCTCGCCCGGCACTATCGTCATGCAAGCAACAAAAGATAGTGTATAGGTCTATTAGAGATTGGTTTGTGGAGCTAGGAGGCTACATACATGCCAATTCTTGCGCAAGGCGATAGTGCGTTGGTTTGGCTATCAATACAAATATCAAGTGTAATGTGATTACCCACCGTAAAAGTTGCGTGTTCTTAACCGGTCATATCCCGTCTTGGCGCGGGCACCAATCGTTTTGGCTTAAATTGCCTCAGAATGGTCGCGCATCCGGATGCGGGCGGCCGCTGGCTGCTCGACCAGCGCTAATCCGACCTGGCTGGCTGCACCGACAGCGTATATACAGGCTTGACGAGCCCTTACTCGGTCGCAGGCTCGCTAGAGGTACAAGCTGTCGGCTTGAACCGACGACGTCGTCAGAAGATACGCACCCGATCATTCTCTGCCGCTGCACTCTGTTCCAATCGCGTCAAAGGAGTAGCCGCGTCTATGATGGTGCCCGAGACAGCAACAACGCACACAAATCCGTGGTCGGAACCCGCTTGTCGTAAAGTGTAGTCGAAGGATCTTCTCTTCCGGTAATGGCGTCACCTTCGTACATGTATGTAGCTGGCCCTAGTATGGATGTACCGTGGCTCCGTTGCTCAAACTAGCTCAGTCTACCACATATCGTGGCGACGTTTATACATGTAGAGCCATCTATGAGCCTTGATGATGGTGGTTGGCTCTACCAGGCAAAGCTGCAGATGTGCGATGATCGTACGTGGTGCTTTCTGATGTTTACGGCGATGCCACCTCGCGCTGACGCACCGAAGACGATGCATAGACTCCTGACGCGCATGGCGTTAGACCTTCTTACTTCTCTGCAGCACCAGGGATACTCGAAGATGGGCGCCAATGATGGTGGATCGACGCTGCTGCGATCTTGCCTCGTGGCAGAGTCGTATGTGATTGGCGTATTTTTGGCGAATCCAAGTTGCCTCGGCCTCGGATTGGTTGAAAAGAAAGGCCAGTGGATGATGTTGGCCATTTTCGACACCGCCAGCGACGCGCAGGATGGCGACCAGCTACGAGGAGAACGTGTGGTTCGCCGCCAAGATGGGCCGCCTCGATGAGCTCACGCGACTGATTGAGGTCGACGGCCATGCCTTTGACGCGCAGGACGACCAGCTCAAGTCGCCCTTCTACTATGGCTGCACCTTCAACCAGCCCGAGGTGCTCGCGTACCTCACTACCCTCTACGCCCGCCGCAACGTCGTCATGCCCGAAGAGCAGCGCGCGTGGTGCATCCTCAGCTGTCTCAATGAAGACGTCCGTCTCTTTCTCGAAGGCAAGACAACGATCGAAGCAGTGATTGCCGACCGCGCCAAGAAGGCCCACAACGAGACCTTGTCGCCGGTCGCGGCCGCGGCCCAAGGCAACATGGCGCGGCTCCGCTACTTTATCAAGTCGGAGCCACTTGTTCTCTGGACGGCGGATGCGGTGTCGGGCAAGACACCGGTCGAGGTCGCGTGCGACGCCGGCCACGCACCCGCGACGGCCACGCTCTTGAGCGCAGCGAAGAAGGAACTCTCGGCTGCAGCGTACGATGACCTCGTCGCACGCTGTGTAGCATCGACGACGCCCGGTAGCTTCATGCACCGCGTCGTCCGTGGTGAGGTGCCCATGAAGGAGATCATGGCCGCGCACAAGCAGGCCACGCCCAGCCCATAGACGTAGCTAAGCTCTGCAGTGTAATCAAGTTTGTGTCGATCTGGGCGTCAGAAGCATGGGGCCAGCATGGGTGCAACACTGCATCGGGTCGTCGTCACCGATTCCAGTTGGCTACTCAGTCTTGCCACTGCTGGACGCATGCGATGCTGGCTTGGAATGGATCGGTGGCGCCAGGATCTCGGATCGCGCTTCGAAGAGTCGAGATGGCGGCAGAAGCAGCATGGCCTGCGACGTCGCCGGCAGGTCGCGTGCAGGTGGCGGCCAGGTGGCGTGGGGTCTTTACGCCGGCGGCGCGCCACGCAGTCGGGCCACGCACAGTACAGCGCGGGCAAGCCCAGCGGTGGCGCCGGTGCTTACGGTTGTACAATGGTCGCCTTCGGTGCGCCTGCCATCTTTAGTTAGTCGATCTCGCTGACGACGACGACGACTCGGCTCGTGAAACGGCGGTGCACCGGCTTTTCGTCGCCCGTTGTGGGGATGTATGTGGTCGAAATAGAATGACATGCCACGCAGTATACTTGTTTTTTGTATGGCTTGGTCCGATCTTTGGCCTTTCGCATATTAATTTCATTGGGTTCTATGTACACTTGCGTTTTGTAGGAAGTTGAATAAAAATACTGTTTCGGGTTGTGGCTTGGTGTTTGTATGCCATACAAACAACAAGAGATAGTTTCGGCCGGTGCCACTGGGCAACTGGTACCGTCGTCACTCTTCCTTCTCGCGATCCACGACCCAGAGCCGACGAGATGGCCGCGCTGCCCGAGCTCAAGGGTACCTCGCCATGCCAGCGCTTGGCCTCATGCGCGGAATGGCCATGTAGGCTACCTCCTCAAGAAGAGTCGGCAAGGCCGCTTCCAGAAGCGCTGGTTCGAGGCCACGAGCCACTACCTGACGTACTACAAGGTACGGCGACCATGGCCCTGGCATGCGACCAAGCTTGGCATAGAACGCCGAGAGCGAGAAGTTGCTCGCGTGCATTGATCTTTGGCGAAGCGGCAACATTCAGATGGGCGTCCCGGAAGGCTACGCGTCGTCGGACGTCACGACCGCCGACTTTTCGCTCAAGATTGGCGACCAAGACTACTTCCTTCGTGTACGCACTGTCCAGCAACGTATTGGCATGGCTCACACCTATGCATGCAATAGGCCGCCGACCAGCAAGAAGCGACAAAGTGGGTCACGGTACGTTCCTTCTGCATGCATGGCACGGAGCTGATGGGCATACGGGACAGGGCTTGAAAGCGCGGCAGATCAAGCCCGATGGCGCCATCTCGGACACGTTCAGCCACCACGAAGAGGTCTACAACGACACATCGAGCGAGGTCTCGAGCGCGTACAACGACGACGGCCGGAGCCTCGGGCCCAACAGTCGCCCGGCGTTTTTGGAGGACCGGTTGAGCCTCGGCCCGAGCGCCCGGTACGTCATGGACCGCGACGAAGCGTCGGCGCAGGAGCTCGTGGGCTCGAGTGTGCGCAAGACAATACCGGTCATCGTGCAGCCGATCCCGCCGGCGGCGACCAAGAAGCAGACGTCGCTCCGGTCGATCACGACGCCGACGACCAACAACGTCCATCCGATGCTGCCACCCAAAGCCAAAGACGACAAAGTGTCGCTGTGCTGCGGCAAGTGCGACTTCATGTAACGTCAATTTAAGATGCCTCCTTCGCATCGCTACGTGTCCTCGCTCGCTGCGTCGTCATTCTCGTCGTCGTCGTACTGGTCGGGCGACTGCGTCATGGCCAGGAGCAGCTTCTTGTGCAGCATGTCTTGCGTCGGGTACAGCGGCAGCACGAGCACGCACGCATCGGTGGCCGACCGCTCGACGCTAGGATACCCGCCGCCGTGGACGTCGCCGGGCGACAGCGTCAACTGCAGCGTCCCGTACGGGCTCCAGTGCGGCCCAACAAGGAACCGCTCGAGAAGGTGCATCTCGTCCAGCGACAGCGCATGCAAGATGCGCCAGAAGAAGGCAGCGACCGCCGACGTCCGGCGCAACCCTCCCGCGTACTGGGTCCGGGCCTACGCAAGGCTCGCATGGTGCTTCACGAGCATCAACAGCGACGAGACCTGCAAGGCGAGGAGCTTGGCGGCCGGACAGAGGTGGGCTGCGAGCGTCGCGGCCGAGAAGAGGCCGAGGCAGGTGGGCGGGACGATGCTCACGAGTCCGCGCTGCATCGCTTCAACGTACGGCTTGTACGGAGTGAGCAGCGAGTCGAGGAGGCCGGCGATGTAGCGAGGCGCCGTCGCTAGCCTAGAGGATGCACTAGTGGTTAGGGTACCTCAACGCGTCGACAGCGTACGTGACAATCTCGCCGTCCCATGGAATCGCATGCGATGCAAAGTCGTCCGTCGACCAGGTGGGCATGGCGAGTGCAACGGCGACGTCGGTCGCGTCGTCGTCGACGACTGGCGCCCAGTCGTCGAGCGTTACGGACTCGCGCGCCTACACCACATGCGATAGTACAAGAGCGCAACTGTCTGCATACGAGCAACTTCCATAGCAGCGGGCCAAAGTACCACGGGAGGTGCACGTCACTGCGCCACGCAATGCCAACGAGCTGCCCGAGCGCAAAACAATCGGCACGACTGTTCGATCGCGGTCGCAAGAAGGAGATGTTCAACCAGAGCGTCGACGACTGTCGCGTCGGCGCCAAGAGAGGGTACGTTGGCGACTGCACGGCGCGCGCCGCTTCCTTGAGTACATGGGCGTAGGCCACCGCGGGCTCGAGCGGCAGCGTCGCATCCGGTGCCTCCCAGTGCACGCGGAAGGTGCGCGTTGCGGTCGGTGCCGTCACATCGGCGTACGGTGGCGGTGGTGGCGCGTACTGCCGGCGCAGTTCCCTTGTCGCCGCCGACGTCAAGAACGCCGCAAGCTACCCGCCACCCGGTCATGAACCGCGGTGGAAGTCGCGGTGCCGTACCTGGCTAAAGACATTGGTGTCGACCTCGTCGTCGTCGATCGTGTCGTCGGCGTCGACGCCACTCGTCTCCCAGAACGGAAAACTCGGCCTAGCGCAGGTTTGGCCACTGTATGAGAAGGTATGATACGCACCGAGATGATGCGCGAACGTTGCACTTGATGAGGTCGGGCGGGTCGTCGTCGAGCTCGTCGGCGGCCGTCGCCGGCAACGTCGTGGCGGTCGCCGTCTTCTTGAGTAGATCGCGGGCGAAGCGCAGTGGGAGAAAGCGAAAGAGGCGTCGGCGAAGGCATTGCATCGATGCGTCGGCGAGCGAGACGCACGGCACGACCACTTGGGCTTGGAGGTTGAGGTAGCGGAGCCAGGCGACGCGGGCTGCGCTTTCGATCGGTGTCAGTGCCAGCGGCACCGGCTCCAAGTCGGTCATTCGGACGTCAAAGACGCTAGTGTACCTAGTAACCACATCAACTCGACCGTCAAGACGCTCTACGTACCGCTGAAAGTGCACAGTGGTATACACATGCTGGAGAAGCGCTTCGTCCAGCGCCGGTGTCCACGGGCGTTGCGCGTCGAGGAAGGCTTCGTGGCTGAGACTGGTCGGCGCCACCGGATGCGGCGCGTCATGGCGGCGCGTCACGGGAAACTCGCTCGGCCGCCCGACCATGTCCCTGCATAGATGCACTTTCCAGCGGCCAATCGCATCGGGCGACCCTGTCGGCGCGTGGGCCTCGATCGAGTAGTAGAGTTCGTGCTTGGCGACGCCGAGGACCGTGCACATGCCTGCGGTCGATAGATTAGAGGACAACCTGTCCACAATAGCTGTACCTTTGGACGTGAAGATGACGTCACCGGCAAAGAGGCCAAATGGCAGACATGCGTCGTGGGTCGTCGTCAAGAGCAGCCACGCGCCGTCGTCAAGCGTCACGACGGCCTCGGCTCGGTGGATCCACTTGCACCAATGGTCGTACGCCCCGGCGGTCGAGGCCAATGAGAGGGACTCGGTCATTTCGAGCAGCTTGTGATGCGCGGTGAGGGCAACAAGCACCGTCGACGCGCCAGCGACCGCCGATCGCACCGGTGCGTCCGACGTCGACGGCAAGAGCGTCACCTGGTCATCTTTGTTGTACATGGAGATCGCCGGAAAGTAGGCCGGTGCGACGACCGAATGATGCGTGCCGTGGAGGTTCTCGACGGCAACACCAAACGAGTCGCCGTTGCGCGCAAAGGCAAGCGTCCCGGCGTCGAGGTCGAGGACGACCGAGACGACGTCACCTTGCTTGAAGATGTCGCCGTACGTTTGCAGCTTGGTTTTGTTGTGCCACACGGCCTTGTTGGCGAGAAAACCCCACCCACTAGCGTCGACAAGGATTATAGAAAAAAGACTAGAGAGACGTACTAGGCGTCGCTGCCAACATAGTTGTCAAGGCACGCATCGGCGGTGCAGACGCCGACAAAGATGTTTTTGGAGACGCACTTGTCGATACGGACGTCCCACGCGTGCACACCGGATGTAAAGCCGACCGACGCGCGGACCGCGTGCCACTTCTTGTTGATGCGGTTGCGCGCCGTCATGTTGTGGTGCAAGAGCTCGAGGTTGCTGCCAATCGCCGCCGGATCCAGCTCCAGCACCGATTCCGGTAGCGTTTCCAGCACCGTCGCCGGCGACCGCGTCTCGCCAAAGATGCAGCGGACGTGGTAGACGGTCTCGGGCTGCAGGTGCGACAGCGTGTACGGCATCTAGGCCTCGTTAGATCACGCGCAAGTTAGAAGCGAGTGACGCACATGACGGTGCAAGTCCACTGGGTCCACGAGCTCGATAAAGTCCGAGACACCGACGTGGCCGTTGCTGTGCACCGTCTCCATCGCGAGCTCAAGCGCCGTCGCGCCGTCAACGGGGCATGACAAGACGACCGTCGACGACGTCACGTGCTCGACAAGCAGCACTACACCAAGTGAAATCATCGTATATAGAGCCATCCGCACTCTACCTGGCAAGACGACGGGCGGGGCGGCCACAAGGAACGACGTACGAGGGTTCACATATCGGTAGAGACAACTAGTGAGCTCAAAGATTGCCTATACGAAGCGATGCGTCACACCGACACGTACGACGACGGCGACGACGTTACCTGAGTGTAGGCGGATGCGAGGACGCGGGCTTGTTTTGTCTTGCGGAGCTTTTCGCCGAGCCACTCGATCAAATGCTTGACGCGCACGTGCAGCTGCAACGCCTCCATCGTCGTCGACGGCAGCTCGTTCAGAAGCGTCACTAGGATCGACACGACGGCATGGCGCACCGTCGCGTTGGCCGTCGCACTCAGTGCCACCCAGAGCTCTTGCCAAATCGCCGGTGCGTACAGCACATCGGTCCGGGTCGGGTCTATCGTTGCGAGACGGCGCAGAACCGCCGCCAACCAGCGCGCCCACGCCAAGTTGGGGCCAGCGCTGTTGCTCGCATGACCTATATGACGTCATGACGTTCCGCCCGATAGCATCTCTGGTACCCGGTGCGAACGGTGTGGACACCATGTCTTTGGCCGTCGCTCGGTGGACGTGGCCGAGCAGGTCGCGGACGAGGAGCTCAAAGAAGGCCGGCGACGTGCCGCAGAGTTGCTGCAACAGCGCTTCGTACGGACCACCGTTGTCGGTGGCCGTTGCCTCGTCGAGGAGGCGTCGCTGAAGGTACTGTAGAAAGAGCGGCGCGTGCTGGGCCAATGTCTCGTCGCGCGCGAGACTGCCGCTGCGAAAAAGCTCGTGGGTCGCCTCCTGCGCCGACCAGACGCAGAGAACGGTCTCGGCAATGACGTACAACGGCAAGATTTCGTCGTCGCGACAGTGGTCGGCGAGGCTCAAGATGAAGCCGACGGACCGCTTCTCGCTCGTACTCGGGAGCTTGGGGTCATGGACGACGAGTCCCTCGTCCGCATACACCTCCTACGGCCACTTGAGACAAGATTTGGTCGCCTATAGCACCTCGCACGTCTCGTCGAGAAGGAGAGCATTGCGGGGCTCGGTCGACGGAGCCGCCACGTCGGCGTCGGCAACCACGGCCCACTGCGGACGGTCCACCGTCGGCAGCGCCGGCTTGTCGACGTGCCCCCCGAGTCCGTCGAGTTGTTGGAGGTGGTGCATGCGGTAGTGGCTTGCATGCGACGGCCGCGCCGCCAGCGCATCGGCCTCCATCTGCTCCATGATCCACGCGATCGCAGCGCTCTCGTTGATGTCAAGGGACGTCTCGCGCGCGCACCGGAGCGCCCTACGCATTTGTCTACCATTTCCGTCCAATGGCTCCGTGAAAATGCACCATTCCGGTGAAAACCCGAGGCCAATGAGACCGTCGATGAGGTCGGTGCGTCGTCGATCGATCGCGGCTTCGTGGTCGGTCTCGACACTCAGTCGGCCTTTGCTCGGGCTGTGCTCGCAGACGCCGCCCACGATCGCACTCGCCACCGGCTGCAATTTGGCATTGTCGAGCGTCGGGCAGTACAAAAACTGGTTCTTGGCAAAGTGCAGCTGCACCGCTTGGTCGACGTTGAGCGACATGGCCGGGAAGAGCGCGTGCGTCAGATGCAGCCCCTCGAACGCAACGCCGAGGCTGCGGCCGTTGAGAAAATAGGTCATTTCGAACCGGTCCGTATCGAGGAGCACGCCGACAACGTCGCCGACGTGCCACCGGTCGCCATACTCGAGCGCGCCAACGTTCCATTTTTTCCGCCGAAACCCTAGCCACACTGTATCAAACTGTCAAGTTGGCTACCAAAACGTACCATCGTACGCCCAGCTGTTGGTGTGGTCGCCGACGCCTTGGCCTTGGATCGCGTTGGCTTCAAACGCCGTGTCCACCCACCCAATCTATGCGTCGTTGCAGAGGTTCAACGGGGCACGTCGCTACCTGCATCAGGCCGTCCGTGAGCAATACGACTTCATAAAACCACATGCCTGTCCCCGCCGTGATCGAGACGCCTAGACCGTTCGATGTATGGGAATTGCGCTTCATATAGCGAAGTACCGGTGAGCTTGATGGTGGGAAAATGCTGCAGACCCTACCCCCATTTGACGTGGAGGCGTGTGGGGGACGAGAGAACCGTACCTTGACGCGGTATTCTTCCATTTCGACGTCGCCGCCGAGCACTTGAAGCTTTTGCGTTGCGTTGACGAGCCACCACGGCGCCACTTCGCGCGGGTTGACGTACGGAAGCCGTTCGAAGAGTACTGTCGAGAGCATTTCCAGCGCCGCTCGGCGCTTACTGCCGCCGTCGTGTGGCGTCTCCGCGTCGTCGAGGATCCATTCGAGCAGCGCTTGCACCGTATCGAGCTTGCTAATGATATCAAAGTCGGACCCAAACACCGTCGCGACGGCTTCGGCCAATGGCTGAATCGCCAGCTGAAGAAATCCGATAAGACCCGGTTTCAAGAGCGCGTCTACAGGACATTATTGTCCACAAAAGGATAGAATTGGCGAGCGTACCGACGGCGGCCGTGTGTTGGGCCTGGAGGCGGCACAGCCGCAGCAGCGACGACCGCAAATGCACGTGCTGTGCCAACTGAATGTCTTCGCGCATCTCGGCCGTCGACGATGCCGGGGTCGCCGTGGTCGGTGCTTCGTGGCCGGCCATGCTTATAGGCGACGTCAAGCTCCACGCGACGAGCGTTGGCAGAGGCTCGGGCAGTGGGTAGCCACCGGGTGTTGCGGCCACAACGTTCACGGCGAGGACGACCTTGGCCATCGTCGCCGTGTCGGCAAGACTTCCGCGCTGGCCGGTCCACGACTCTGCACTCTTGATCCACGCCTCCAAGAACGCCAGAAGCGTCGGTTGCCACAAGGGCGACTGCAGCAGGTGCGCAAGCAACGCCACGACGCCGGTCGCCAGTCGCGCCCGCGACGCTCGGAGCAGCGGCAACGACTTGGCCTTCACCGGTTGTTCAAAGAGGAGCCAGGTTGCAACGCCGTTGGGGTCGAGCTGCCGGGCGTTGAGCAAGTGCAGCAACACCGAGTCTTTGCGGGTGGAGAGCGCGGCCGAGAGGCCCGGGGGTCCGTACGTGTCGTACGTCGACCCAAACCATGCCGAGCTGTAGCACTGCAGCATGAACGAGAGCGCCGACTCGCGTAGCAGTACACTGGCAGGTGGGAGCGCGGGCAGCAGGTTCGTCAGCAATGAAAACAGCTTGTCGTGGCTGCGCGGTGGCGCCACCGGAAAGAGTGCCACAACAAGGCTCACAACGTCGTCGACGGGCGGGAGTGCGCGCGACGGCGCCACGAGCAGCGACAGCAAATGGTCGCAGTACGTGTCGAGCACTTGGCGCTGCTGAATTCGAAAGAGCAGCGAGCCCGCCAACGCCATGACGCCAATGGTCTCCTCCGAGAGTGCGTGCAGATGAAACGCGACGTCGTCAAGGAGCAAGTGGGGCGGGTGCGGTGGCGGAATGCCCGACGACGGCACGAACCCGCCCACCGTAAACGTATGGTGCGACAGGACTGACTTGTCGGCCGTCGTCTCGATGCAGTCGCTTTGAGCATCGAGAATCCCGTTCAGAAACACCTCCAGGCAGCGCGAGGTCGGGTTGAACCGGCCCACAAGGTGGGTCCAGTGTCCCCACACGAGTGGTCGCGCCGACAACACCGCGACCTCCACAGACGTCTTTTCGATGCGCAGCTGCAGCCCCACGCGACCGTCCAGACACAAGGTAAGCGCAAGCTGATGCGAAGTAACATCGCCATTGGCCAGCAGCAGCATCGACGCACCCGACGTCGCACTTGCCTCCTTCTCGTCGCGCTCAATGTAGAGAAAGAGCGATATCGCAAAGCCGTCCGTGCTCCAATCAAACGACGCGCGCTCCTTCGCCGATAAGAAGACGGCGTTGGTGCCCGAGACCACGTTCGGGTCCGCAAGAAGAATGGCTTGGCTGTCGTCCAAGCACTGCACCATACTGTGCGCCAGTGCATTCCAACTCGCAAGCTGGGCGGTGACGCGACGCAGCTCGTCGATGACGACCATGTACGTGTGGGCCAGCGACTCGTCGAGCGAGGCTGAGATAAGCTTTGGCGGTAGCGACAGCCGCTTCCGAGGCGACGTGCAGTGCAGCGACGGTTTGGCCGACGACGGACGTGAGAGCGCCTCTGTGGACGCTTCGGTCGACAGCATCAACTGCCGCCCGAGCCAGCCAAAGACGTGCCACGCTGCATTATGGAGGCTCCGTGCCGTCGTCGCGCCGGCGACGAGCTTCTCAACGGGGCGGAGACGGGGCGGCAGACAACTGTGCGCGGGCGCGGCGTGGGAGCTACCGTAAATGACGTCGGCCGCCGCGTTCATGGCAAATGGCGGTGCATCGGTCGCCAAGAGGTCGCCGAGGATGTGCAGAATGCCCGCCCGGCGAATCAGACCGACGTCGTGAAACTATGAACACAATATTGTCTTCTATCTTGTGGACGATCGCAATAGGACATACGTGGACGGTCCAGAGCGTCAGAGCCCGCTTCTTGAGCAACGGATCACTCTCAGCACTCGCGAGGATCTTGGCCGAGCGCACGTAGAGGTTCTCGATGGCCTTGGCGAGCTTGCCGTGCTCTGCATGACCGTGAAATGCGTGCAAATCCCGCTCCAGTAGCTGCACCCTCATCGATGGTACCTTGATACGATGCAACAACGAGGTACCTGCAGCGGTGACGCGTCACTGTCACGACGTCGCTTGCTTTTGCGCGGCGACGACGAGAGCGGTGATGCAAAGACGACCCGCGGCTCTTGCCATGCATTGTACGCCACGGACAAGCAGCCAGCATCGACGTCGACTTCGAGGCGCTCGTACAAGACGCGGAGAAGCTCGCATTTCGCAGCGCTGCTCGTGAGCTTTCGAAGCAGATCGTGGAGAATGCTGAGCCCGGCAATCTTGAACGATATGCGGTCGTCGTCGCGCTCACTCGACCAGCTCAGTGGCGACTGCAAAAGCGCAACAAGATGCGGCACCGAGAGCGTATATGCCCGATACCCAAACAGCGTGCAGTTAGGAAACGAGCAGTGCGACGGAGGCCTATGTCTTCCTCCAAGTCACTGCAAGCACAAGAAGGGCCTACGTGGTGTCGGTCGTGGCCAGTGTCCAGCTGCACTGACTCGGGTAGTAAGTCAAAAGCCGGCGTGCTTGCTCTAAAAAGACATCCTCGGACAGTACGTGCACCGGTAGTGACGTCAGAAGCGTCCACAGCTGCAGCAACGGCTCGGGGGGCGTGGGCGGTGCCCCGGGTTCCAACGGCGCCTGGACATCGAGACTTGAGGCGAACGCAAGTGCCGTGGCCGCAAGACCCGCGTGCCAGAGCAAAAGAGGTCCGATGCCCCGGGTACTCTCCACCGAGGCGAGCGGCATAAGCCACGAGAGCTGCATATGATAGCGCATCCACTTGTCCAAGTGCTGGAGAACGCCGTGGCCGGCCCACCAGTCGCAGATTGCAATATGTTCGAGCGTCACGTCGGGCGGCGGCGTCATGTCGCCTTGGAGCTCATTCTCGACCTCAAAGACCCCACTCTCTTCCCATCGCCGAAGGGCACTCGGTGGTGCTGGCGTCCCGTCGACAATTTGTCCGTAGCGACACAACAAGCGCAGTCTATAGGTTGGTCAGCGCCTCTCCACTTGACGATACAACTACGGTGTCGGAATCGTTGTCGATGGCGAAGCAACTGGGCGCGACGACCCGATGAGCGCGCTCGTGTAGCGACCGACGAGCAGCGCCAGTGCGTTCTCGAGCTACCGTTGCTCGGTCATGAAGCAAGAACAAGGACTCGACGCACCTCGCTGATCCACGTGAGGTCCATGCTCGGGGATTGGTTGCTCGACCGCGTGTCTTGGGTGGCTTTGTACGTGATTTCATCCAGGAGCTTGAGCATCGGCAGTAGCGTCGGGAGGAGGCGGAGGCCAAACGACTCGCTGGACCGGAGCCGGGAGACGCAGCAGCACTCGATCGCGAGCGGCGCGAGGGCGTGGAAGAACGAGGGCTGCAGCGTCGAGAGGTCGCTGTCCTTCAGTAGTCGCCTGTGCACGGCCTTGAGTAGCACGAGGCATTGACCAAAGAGGCTCTCGAGGTACGGGCCCAGAACTGCTCCGACGCAGTCGATGCAGTAGACGCTTGGCGCGTGCCAGCAAGCAAACACATGCGTCTGGAGCACCGAGAGCACCCGCAGCTGCAGTGCCGACATCGCCTTCTACCGTCCGTCCAGCGTGAGACAATAGACTGCAGCGAACAGCGTCCTACCTCTGGACTCGTCTCGACGCAGCTCGTGACGAGACGCAGCAAAAGCGCTCGTAGGTCGCCCACCGTCGGCGCTGAAGCGTCGGGGCCGACAGTGTCGATCGCGCACGTATGGCAGCCCAGCTGTCCAAAGAGGCGACCCATGAGCCCCAGCACCACGTGATCCTACGCATTTCCGAGTGGGCGACCGTACAAGACTCGACCGCATACCTGGCACAGCGGGTCGACGAGAGCGTCTAGCAGCACCGACTGCGACGCTTCGGGTACCAGTAGGAGGTCCCAGAACAGCGCGTGCTGAGCAGCGGGCGATGCGTAAAAGCACGGAAACCCAATCTACGCAAAATGTATCGCACCAACCACTTCCTGCTCCAAGTACCTTGAGCGCTGTCGCGGCGGCCAGGGCGATCTCTCCGTCCATCGTCGTCGCCAGCGTCTGGAGGGCAGTGTGCAGCTTGGTCAACAGTGACGCCGGTAGTGTGACGTGCGGGCAGCTCAAAAACCGCAGCAGATTGGCCTGGATCAAATGCAGACACCCGAGCGTCGACGCCGTCTTGGTCTTCTGGCCATCGAAGGCCAACACATCGAGGAGCAGCTCGAACGTGCTGGCCGAAACGTCGACGGCGTAGGCCAACGACGGCGGCGACGATGCCGGGTGCGTGTGCACCTGCCGTAACTTCTCGACGAGCGCCGCGTCCTCCCGCGGTACGTAGGCATACGCGAGACGGTGCAGCTGTTCGAGCATCGTCGTGTGCGCGGCGCCGACGGTCCACGCCGTCGTCGCCATCGTCGTATCAGTGTCGTTGTCGGCCAATGGCGTCGGCGTCGTCTCTACCACTTGGTTGGACGACCCGGCGTCATCGCCGATCGGCTGCACAAGCACGAGGTTGTACTTGTCGCCGACCGCGATCGCGACCGGCCGGAGCCCTTGCCACGCAAACGCTTCGACGTAGCACGGTGTCTTGCGCGTGACGTTGTCGCCGTGGCCAAGCCGCCCGCTGTCGCTGTGTCCCCACGTATACATTTCCCCTACCCCCATCGTCGTGGTAACCCTCCGGGACACCAAACCCTAATATACCGGACGCAGTGATCGCAGTCGTATGCTCGCAGCCCGCGCGAACGTCGCGAACCACCTTGCCGCTGAGTCCGAGCACTTGCGTCGGGACGTCGCGGTTCTCTTCGTCGCCGTGGCCAAGCTTGCCGTTCGTGCCAGAGCCCCACGAGTAGACTCCGCCGTCTTTGGTGATGGCGAGCGAGTGGTCCTAGTCGTTGCATCGTATACATGACACAGCCGCGCGCTGACGTGTACCCAGCCACAAGCCACGGCGACGCACTGGTCTAACGTCGAAATTGGAGTGGGTTTGGTGCGGCGGTCCGTGTCGTTGATGCCCAGCCCCAAGACGGGCGGCAGCCCCGCGCGCCGACTGTCCTTGTAGCCGCAACCTATGTACAGTGTACCGATAATGAGGCGACAAGACGGGGTTCGAACCGCATGCGAACGCCTTGCCGTCGGTCGTACACATGAGCGTGTGTTCCCAGCCTATCTTGCCATGATCGACGCTGTTTGGTGATTAATGGTACCTCCGGCGACAGTCGAGACCCGCATGTCGGCTTCGTCAAAGTACGAGACATGCGCAGGGCGCAGTTCGTCGTTGGTGTGGCCCACTCCGCACTGGCCCTACGAACGTCAACGTGAATCTCAATGTCCAAAAGCGAAAAATCGACTTGGTTGTTTTTGCCCCACGCAAAGAGGTGACCGTGCTTGGTCACGGCGAGCGAGTGCGATGCGCCGCAAAAGACGGCGCTGACGAGCCATGCGTCACTCTCTTTCTCGACAATCTCGTCGGGCAGCATGACCTTGCACGGCTGCATTTGATC
The DNA here is from genome assembly GCF_000281045.1 of Saprolegnia diclina VS20. Taxonomy (NCBI): domain Eukaryota; phylum Oomycota; class Saprolegniomycetes; order Saprolegniales; family Saprolegniaceae; genus Saprolegnia; species Saprolegnia diclina. Next base: position 153,363 of record NW_008246107.1, on the reverse strand, counting down.
CGACGTGTCGCCAAGCCCGAGACGCCCGTTGCCGCCGTTGCCCCAGGCGTAGACGTCGCCGTTCACGAGCAGCACGACAGTATGTCCGAGACCGCAAGCGACATCGTGGACGCGCGGCTAGTCGACACATTGTTTATATACAACGAGATCAAAAGAAGCACGTACCTTGTCTCGGAAGGCTTCCACGAGGCGCGGCGCGTACTCCTTGGCAGCGTCACCATGGCCGAGGCGGTACTTGTCGCCATTGCCCCACGACAGGAGCTCGCCGTTCGACGTGATCGCGACGCTGTGGGTCGAGAGCGAGTCAATCTTGCGAAACGTCACGTCCCGTGTCGCCTCGACGACCACCGGCGTCGACTTATTCTCGGTGCACCGTCCGTCGGCGCACCCCGCGTGCGCACAGCTGCCGTGGCCGAGCTTGCCGTGGTCGCCTTTCCCAAAGCTCATAAGCATCCCGGTCGATGACGTCGTCTCGGCGGTCGTCTACATGCTCCCCGTTCTCTCGCAGTTCAAAGAAACAAGAGGTACCTCGGTGGGCTGAGCGACGGCGGTGACGAGTTCCCGCAGGAAGGTACCGACGTTCGGTGGTAGCGACAGCGATGGATCCATGCTCAGGAGCTGCTTGAGCACCAGCAGGATGTGCTCGAGCCGACCTCGCTTGATGCTAAGGCCAATCAACGCGGCGAGGCTGTGCCCGACGTCGGCGAGCTGCGGCAGCGCGACCACGATCGTACGAAACATCTCGTCAAAGACGGTCGGGCTCTTCGTGCCGGGCTCGGGCGCCAGCGCCAGCGGTGGCATGTCGAGCAGCATGGCCGGGACTTGCTCGATGAGGCGTCCGAGCGGCGCAAAGTTGCCGCTCGCTGCGCTCCGACTGCGCACGGACTGGAGCAATTTGAAGAAGAGCTTGACGGCGATTTGGGTCGAGAGCGGCAGGGACTCGCACGCGTCGGTCTCGTCCTCGGGCAGAGGCGCCGGCGATCGCTTCTAGCAGCAGATTCGCGTTTACAGAAAGGACACGCGAGAGGTTCGTACTGGCGGAGCGTCCTTGGCGTCGGCGGGCGAAGCTTTGGCCAGTTGATCCAAAAGCAGGTACAGCACCGTGTGCTTCTTCTCGAGTAACGTCATGGGCCACATGTGTTCGAGGTCGTCGAGCGTCGCAACGAGCGCGCCTTGGTCGAGCGTCGCGACCACCGACGGGCTCGTCGACGGCGACAAGAGCAGCGCTTCGTAGCGCTTCGCCGCCGAAATGCCACCGACGAGCGCGGTCTCGGACGCCGGCGCTTGCTCCTTCTCGTCCGGACGCTTGCGCTTGAGGTCTTTGTACCGGTCCTCAACGTACTTGGTCGATGCGAGGAGCGTGATGTCCATCGGTCGATCCACGGTGCGACCTGTCGGCGACTGCAAGTTGTGCGTATCCGGATGTCTGGAAAGGGCAAGATCGCGCCTGTCCAAGATACGACTTGCGAAAGGTCGCCGCGCAAACATGTCGGCAGGATTTGCCAGCCATGCGGCGACTTGTGGCAACTACTGTTTCGAGCTGCTGCACTCTCAGCAATAGTGTCTTATCGTTGCTCAGCGATTGACCAGTTGCAATAGGTCTACCTATGCGGGACTGCTAGATCGGTGTTTAGTGAGATCCTTGCGAAATGCGATAGGTCGATATTCCGAATACCCACAACCCTCGTTGACATATCTATACACGAGTCTTTTACTTGCATACTGTCGAGTCGTAGACTTAAGCAATGGTCGCCACCACGGCCACCGAGACGACGGATGCGACTGTCAAAACCGAGATTGCTGCCGCCGCCGAGGGTGTCGCCGTCGTCGCCTTCGGGGCCGCCGTCAGTTGCTTGGAAGGTGACGGTAGCGGTGCGTCCGATGGCTGCGGTGTGACTGTGATGGTCACAACCGGCGTCACCGTGATGGTCGCATATGTTGGCTTTGGTGTCGTCGCATTGGTAGGTGCCGGCGTCACTGTCGTTGGGGTTGGCGTCGTCGTCACGGGCAGCGCCGGTGTCAGTGGTGCAGCGGTGGTTTTCGTCGGTGGGGCCGGGGTCAATGGCGCAGCGGTCGTCGTGCCGGGCGGGGCCGGTGTCCGTGGTGCAACCGTCGTTGAATTCGGTGCCTGTGTCGTCGCCGTCGGTTCCGTCGTTTGCGCAACCACCGTCGCGATCGTCAGTAGACTGAATAGCTTCATCGCAACACGCTCTAATGAACACTGCTGCTGTTTGTGCACACTTTGCCAAAACGTCGAAGTTTACCCCGCAAGGCTCTAAATTCTGTTCTGCGTGCTGATTGGCTCAACATCGCTTTGGTCTTTGGACATGCGATATGATTGGTCAATTCAACATAGAAGGTCTCAGAAATGCTTCTCGCACTGCCACGTCATGAAGCCGCGTCGAACGTTAAGTGAGCACTCGTTCATGACGGTATCTCTGTCGCGTAGCTCCACCGAGTCGGGTCAAAGGGACCATTGGTCTATGTAAGACACGGTCTTGATAGCTCAAGTGCATGAGCGGTACCTGCCTTCTGCGCATAAACTGTTGGGATGGCAAGGTGGCGTTTCTGGTTATTCAACGCTTGGAGCGCGCCGTGCTGTCGCCCAAGTGGCCATATCTTTTACATTCAAAGATCCAATATATCGACGATTGGCATCGAAAATCGAATCTTTCTCAAAGACCGATTGATGATTCCTCACTTTCCCCCAATGCGAAGCATTGCACGCACGCACCGTACACAAACTTCGTACATTCCCCAGAAATGCTTTGCGTGGAGTTTCCCGAGCCCGTGCAATGTCGTACACGTACAACTGTACGAGTACGCACCAGGCCAATGGGGAGTGCTGGTCTCGGAGTGACGTTCTTTGCCATTGGAACGTTTTGCTCAGTGCGATATTTGCATGGTCACGTTTGCTGTTGCCACCACCGAGCGCAGCCGCTGCAAGGTGGTGCCTCACACACAGCAGCCGGCGACGACACTTGCGGAGTTTTGCAACGAACGCTGCGGCGACATTGTGCAAGCCACGTTGCTCGAGCCCGTCGTCGCGTCGACACACGGCTTTGTCCATGGCGTCCTTGAAGCGTACTGTGAGCACCACGACCTCGTCCTTCGACCGGACGATCTTTGGCTCGCCATCATGACGCAATTTGGTTTGTTTGTCAATGGGAACGCCAACGACCTTCGACATGCGCTTGTGACGCACGACGGCTCCAAGGAGCTCGTGGTCGAGGCTATCGGCACGCTGTACTCGGTCAACTTTGGTGCGCTCTCGACTCGCATGGTCACTCACATGGAAGCGCACCTCGTCGACCCGAATCTCAAAGACTGGATCCTCCCGTCCTTCTCAACAACGACAACGCATGACGTGATCGTCGGTAGCGTCGTGCTCATGGCCACGATGAAGTCGTTCTTCTCCTACAAGTACGTGCTCCGGTGTGGCATTCCTAATGTGACGCTGCTCGGTACAGTTCGTGACTGGGAGGACGTGCGGCGCCGTCTCGAGAAGCTCGGGACCTTTGGTCCGCGTTTGGCGCGCTGGGCGAGCATGCTTCGTCGCATCGTTGATCAGTGCATCGTGGCGGCGCAAGGCACGCCGGACACGGACTTTTGGAATCGCATTTGCACCAAAATCCCAGGCGGGTCGGGGCCGACGTACATCACGGGGTGGATCAGCGCGTTTTGCGTCTTTGACCGCGACGGGCAGTGGCAAGCCGACAAGAAGCCGGCGCGATATAGCGACGACGAGTTGTACGACTATCCTTATGTCGACACGGAGGACATTCCACCGGGCTACCTCACGGTGGACGCGATTATCGATGACAATGGTGTTGTGCACAAGGCGTTTCTCTTTGCGGGCCACATGGCGTATCGCGTTGGCGACGATGAAACCTCGATCGCGCCTGTGCTTTCCTGGGCGATTGCCCTCAAGAACGGACCACCGCCACCGACCTCCGAGAAGGTATCGCGCCGGGGGTAGCTGTGCCGTATGACGGCACGGGGTGGGAAGAACGCCGACCGTCGACTTTGCGATTTCCGCTTGCAACTCGATACAATGCGTCGCCGTATGTGAGGTGGCATTCCCTTGGCAGCGCCTATCCACACCGGACAACCGACTTGTAGACTTCAATTTTGTACAAAAATGTCACGTACTTTCACGTTGTTTTCTATCGGACGTGTTTGTATTGTCCGACTATCAGTATTTAGATAATTTTAGCTAAATGCGTTTGTCCTCACAACGATCAATTGGAGTTTGTATTGCAGTATCGTCCTCACCGAACGCAATGACGCTGCAACAGACGAGTGGTGCGGGCTGGCGATAGCCCGTGGACTCAGAACGGCTAGCAAATCGTATCGTTTCGACCTCTGGCGGTGCTGTGGGGCTTACTTCCCCCTTGCTCTCATCGATATGGGCATTCCGGAGCCTTTATCGACCAATGGGGCCATGAGGTTGATGACGTCATCATTCAACGCATCACACAGCAGCTTGCCTTTCCAACGCTCTGGCTCTTTGGACATTCTTGACCGAGCTCAAACAGACAGACACGACACATGCATAGTATTCATACTAGTAATCGACTACTATGGTGCGACTCTACATCAAGGTGGCGACGACAAAGGCCATGGCAACCGATGCCACCGACATGACCGAAATGGACGTGGCAGCCGACGGCGGTGCGGTCGTCGTGACGTTCTTCTTCTTGGTGGCCGTCGGAAGCGGCGGATCGGTGGGGGCATCCGTCGGTGCATCGGTCACAACGACAGGCTCGGTCGTCGCCGTCACGTTCGGGGTTGCGACTGCTGTCGTCACGGGCGCCGTCGTGTTGGCGACCACGCTCGTTGTCGGTGCAACTGTCGTTGTCGGCACCGTCGTCGTCTTGTTGGCCGGCGTCGGCGTCTTGGTCGTCGCGTTCGTCGTCGTTGGTACCGCACTCGTCGACGGCACTGCGCTCGTCGATGGCACCACCGTGGTGGTGTTGGGCGAGCGCGTCGTCGTCGTCGGTTGCGTCGTCTGCGCGGCAACGGCGGCCGCGACAAGGAACAGCGTGAGGTACTTCATGGTGTAATTTCGAGGTGGTAAAAGGAGCAATGATATCCTTTGCAGAGCGCACTGCGAAGAGCCAGTTGCACCAGCCGACGTAAGTGCAACGGCAAAGAAGCCACTTGGGCGGTTTGACACGGCAGCGTTCAGTGCACGGTGGAATGGACGCCGCCGTTTTCGCTGTCCGGCGACGGGACACGAGCGCCCACCAGGACCAGTGAACGTCCTGCACGAGTGAATTTGCTCCACACACACCGAGTGGGTACGACGACTACGACCGGAGCAGCCACGGTGGTGGTTTGTTACATCGCTTCCGCGGGACCGGCCGACACGGAGGCGCGCGAGAGGTGGGCCGTACGCTGGATACTACTGCGGGTATGTCGCCAGTTCTTCTCCGCTCTGTCATCTCGCTGCGAGTATATGCGAGTATATCGCTCATGCAATCGCAACTTCATTGCACGGCGTGCGGGGGTCTCCAACTGGCGACAAGGGCGATCTTCTTCAGTAGACTGCCAGCCTAATCTAGTTCTACTAGGATATTGAAATGGCTCTCGTGCATGCCTTGGTGAGGGTGGAATGAACCACCAAGATATTACACTCCACCCACCCCACCGGTCGCACAGACCGGCCAGCCGTGCGCGCAGGCACGCAGCATTGGTCGACCCATTACCTACTTCCAACGAGGTCGCTGGTTTTCTTGGCCGGTGATGTGCCGTGCATTGCAGCCGTTCGCCTCTTTGTTGCAGTAACGGGTCAAGTGTCGTTGGCGAATGCGAAACGACTGAACGACTTGAATGTACTAACGATACTGGGGTAGTAAGTGTGGTGACGACAGCGCGATCTAGAATCCAGTCGCAGAGTCGTTGCCTTGCCCGCCGTAATACCGGAAAGCGACGGCGGACTGGGCGATACGGTAATATCCGCAACAATTTGACGCGCTAGCAAAATGTCATTCCTACCTCGCAGAGGCAGGGGTAGGCTAGGAATTTCCTTGGGGGTAGGTCACGCACGATATGCTGTTATAGTACGCAGGATAGTACGTCATATTCTCGCTCGTGGCTTTTACGTGAGGACTAGCGGGGCCATCGAGTCGATCCTCCAAATGGCGCTATATAATTGTCCAGACGCGCCTAGAAGCGTTATTGGCATTGTTCAACGAGACGAGAATAGCGGGAGACACGAAAAGCTTCCGTAGTTTTCTCCAACAATACCAAACTACTCGGGGCAACTTCCGTGTCGGTGTCCGCCGTGCCAGTGGTAGCCGAGGCGGGTTAGCTATTTGACTGACACTACCAATTTGGAAATGGCTTGAGCTTGCTTGCTCTGCGCCTGGATTTTGGATCTTGGATTTTGTGCTTGCTTTTGGATCGTGGTCTTCTAGATCGCTCCGACTTGCGCGGAAAACCACTCCACTTCTTGGAAATGGCTCTTCTAGCCAAGGTTTAGCTCGGACGATGTATCGAGCAGGGAATTATCAACGGCAACGCCTTGCAGCAGCGATCAATGCTGCGAGCCATTGCAAGCCGAGCCGTATGTACGTTGGGGTTTGCGTCAAGCTTGCACTCAACGTATTACCAGCTACTCGTTACTGGCAACAGTCCATTAT
>NW_008246107.1:127757-146616 GCF_000281045.1 Saprolegnia diclina VS20 | reverse complement strand
AGCTGGAACGGCGGAGAAACCAATATATTGCTCCCTCGTTTTTATTGGCCAGGCTCCAAATACTGCGATGGGATAGGCGGAAACCTGTTTGGAATTAAATGACTGTACATTTGTATATTACCATTACAAATAGTAAATCTGCAGCTCCGGAAGAGGCGCGTTGATGGTGCGGCGATTTGTGTCATGGATCGAGCGGTGCACCTTGTGCTCGCGGACAGCGGCCTCGATCTCAGCCTGCGAGCAGGCCTCGGACGTCCGGCGAGGAAGCGCCCTCGTCGTCGCCTGGCAACACCCACGCGGCTCCAAACAGAACGCTGCCGGCGAGCAGTGCTTCGTCGCGGCTGTCCTCGTACGGCCCGAACTTGGCCTTTATCTTGCCGCGCTTGACTTCCTTGAGGTGGGGTCGGTACTTGCGTTTGGACGAGCAGTTCGTGACACCGCATTTGGCGCTCATCGTCGCGGCGCGAAGCGTGCAATTTCAAATAATACATCCGGTTTTTATCCGGTAATTATGTATAGAAGAGGCTAAAAGTCGTAAATTTGGCAGTCGCACTGGCTCGAATCTGCGAACTGTGCTGCAGCATCCCCTGCACCTCTCGTGAGGCATAGCGCACCATATTCTAGTACTGCGTGACAAGGCAAACGTCCTTATGTATGGAACTTTGCTGGTCACCCTCCCAATTTCGATTTATTTAGGATTAGAGCACCGACACCGCGCAAAGGACCCCTAGCCCGCTGTGACTAATATTGTCAAGTACACTAGACATGTAGAGAAAATATCATTTAGTCACCATACCAATTTTCAGCTCTCAACTCGTTGCAGGGAAAAAGTTCCAAAAGTTTGGAGATTTGGCCTTTTCCTCGCTGTTCCAGCTTGTAGTATATATGAACGTGTTTCGCGTTATCTTCATAATTACACAAAGACTTTGCATAATCAATGGCTGCGCTTTGTTCTGCCTGCACCGAGAGCCAGCATCAAGAGCCTAAAAAGCATCTTGAATGCAGCTAAAGCTCTAGCAAGGTCATGAAACATTGTATACGCCCTTGGCACAAGCTTCACGCATCATTGTCTGGGGCTCTCTCGGGCTCACCCTGGCGTCGACCGACGAGCACGTTGCAACGTAGCTGCGGTTTCAAATAAGGTGAATTACGTATATTAGAAAAAGACTATGTAATGGCTGTCAACGCGCTAAATGCGCAGGATGCGGGCCGATCATGGCCACCCACGCGCGCCATGCGGCACTTGAACTTGCCTGGAACTCTGACGTCGGCTTGCTCATTTTTCTGGAAACTCCGTCCTGCCTTTTAATTGGTCAATTTATGTCCAATCAAACGCCTGCCGAAGATTCCGACTTCGCTGGGATGCCAGCTTGCAAATGATCGTGAAGTCGACAGCCCGCTGGCTCGGCGCCGCCGCCCGCCGATGGCCGACGCATGGCCTTCGGAGCGCCCGCGTCATGTCCATGCCTGCGCTTTGTTCGAGCAGCACCGCGCCAACGCGCTGCCCCTTTGGTACCATCCTCGGCGTGTGCGACGACATTAGTGTCTACTCGTGCTACAACGCCGCCTGCCCCAAGATGGCGCGTGGCCTCGTCCACTTCCACAACGGCGTCTTCACAGGGCTGCAGTGGCAGTGCGTCGAGCTCGCGCGGCGCTACCTCGTCGTGCGCAGCGGCGTCACGTTTTCGTCGATTCGTTTTGCGTACGAGATTTTTGCGCCGACGACCGCCTTTGCCACGGTCGCCGACGAGCGCCCGGTCGCCGTCGACCGGTGTCACAACGGCGCACCGACACGGCCGCGCGTCGGGTCGCTTCTGATCTGGGACCACGGCGGCCACATGAAGGAGACGGGCCACGTCGCCGTCATCACGCGCGTCGCCGACGACTACGTGGACATTATCGAACAGAACCACGACGACAGTGTCTGGCCATCCGACCAAGACTACTCGAGGCGCCTCGCGGCGACCGTGACCAAGGACGGCTACGCGATTGCACCGGCGTCGACCAACGAAACGATCCTAGGCTGGATCAACATCCCTGCCTAGTCTCCTCCGCACCAATATATATTATCCTTCTTCATGTACTATCTACTACTCGCATGTCTTAGTAGTTGTCGATAATCGGACGCACGACGGATGGATTAAATAGCTCGCTTGGATAGCCATCCTGCAAACGCTCGATGCCGTTTACACGTAATCACGTATCCAAGCTTGTATCCAGGGTAGAGCTCGTGGCTCGACGAGTCCTTATGAGCACTCTTGCCAATAGAGTGGGCTCCTGATCGCAAAGGAATACTGCCTCCACCAACTAAGTCGCATCGACAACGCCACACCACCGCAATGCCGTCAGCTGCCGACCACCCTCGAACTCTCTCACGATCCTCTCGCTGGCGCCTCAACGAGTTGGCCATTCGTATGGTCGTTCCGAGTCCCATCCTGTCCCTCCACGGTCGACCCTACCCCTTACCAAGGCTCAATAATCATCCGTTTAATGTATTGACACGACCCGCCAAACGCGCTTACAAACCGTTCCGCTCATAACTCAGTCGTGTTAGCAAGGCCACTGGTTCAACTCGACGGCTTGGTGAGCCCGAGCCGCGCGGCCACGGCCTCGAGGTGCGCGACCGACGCTTCGTCCATTTTCCGGTCGGCGACCTCGCGGTGCCCGGCCTTCTCAATCGCAACGGTATTGTCGCCAAAGATTTGAATGTCAACGCGCGGATTTGACGCCATCGACGCGGCGTACGCTGTAAACTTGGCGCAGGGCTGGACGTACGTCGCTTCGAAGTCCGAGGCCGACCCGTCGCGCAAGAAGGCTTGGATCTCGCTGCATTGTGTGCACGAGCAGGGCACGAATAAGAACGGATTCGCAAAGTTGGGCGCGACCGGCGCCGGGGTGGACGCCAAATGCGCGCGCAGCGGCGGAAGGCACATGGTCACGAGCCGCTTCAGTACGTCCACCTCGTCGGGAAACGACGCGTGGACCTGCTTGAAGAGCGTGTACCAGATCAACCGAACGGCTTCGAGGGACGCCGGCGGATGGTAAAACTGTCGTACGATCGACGCGACTGCCTCGGCCATGGCCGCCGGGCGGCGCAGGCAGCCAAAGACTGCCATGGCTCCGTTGACAATGTAGAACCGGTCTTGCGCTTGTTGGCTTGACATGGCCTCGACCGTGAGCATGACTGCAGCACACATGGCATCGGCATCCGCCTCGCGGACAAGGGGTGCCAACGCGAGGTAGTCGGCGAGGGCCGGGGCGAGCACAACACCGTGGCGCTCGTATGCACCATGGAGCAGTCGACTGAGCTTGACTTCGTTGGCGGCGCAGCTCAGAATACCCGCGAGCGGCAGCATGTAGATGCGGCGAGGGCTTGTGGCCAAGTACCCGCGCCATGCGAGCTGCATGTAGGCGCGAAGCGAGATCGTCGGCGCAATGTCCCGGCGCTGCAAGAGTGCGTGGATCGTCGGTGCGACGAGGTTGACCGGGTGGAAGATTATTGGCTTGGCGCGCACGACGTCTAGCAGCGACGTCGGGTACAGGTACGAATCGACGCACCGAAGCAGCGACGGCGGCAGCTTCCCGCGCAAAAAGGCGCCGTGGACCGGCGACGTCGTTGTTTGCTCGAGGTACGCCTGGACAACGATCGCGTTCGTGAGGAGGTCCTGGCACCCCAACGGCTCGAGCACCGTGAGGACATCGACGGACGGCGGGAGGTCGTCGAGCGCCGCCATGCCTTCAACCAGCGTGTGCCAGCACGTCTTTATAAGCTCGAGGCTCCACGGCGCCTTGTACGAGTCGCAAATCGGCAGCTCAATCGCGTCCGGATGTGTAAACACATAGCCCGCGAGGTTGACGAGCAGTCGAAAGACGTCGGCGAGTCCGCGCCATTCGCTGCTGGCGCGCGCCATGAACGCCACCATCGACGGCTGCAGCGGCTCCCACCCAAAGCGGGTCAGCGACGCGCGCACAAATGCCGCCGTCGACTCGATGCCGGCCGACAAGTCCATAAAGTCGGCAATGAACGTGGCCGTGACGTCGAGGTTGTCGAGGTCCGTCAGCAGCGGAAGGACGTCGAGCGGTGTCGGAACATCCACGTTCTTCGGGTCGTCCTTGCGGTCGTTGATGCCCAGCATCTCGATGGTCGCCAGTGCAAAGGCGTCGGTCGAGGCGTACCCGAGGAGGTCGGACGTCGACTGCTTCACGAGCAGCTTGAGGTGCTCGATGGCCTTGGCCCAACCGAGAATGCGCACCCGGTGTTGCTTGGGCCAAACGACAATGTGAAGCGACTCCGAGTAGATCGCGCCGACGACGGGGCCGAGCGGTCGCGCGCGGAGGCACGCCTTGACCACCGGTGGCGTGTTGCATCCAGGGTAAAAGTCGGACGTCGTCACGCGCATGAGAGCGTTTGGGTCTTCGGCGATCGCTCGGTCGCGCTCGAGCTCTTCTTCCGACATGGTCGTCAAGTCGCCATGGTACGGCTTCTTCCGCGCGCCGACAAACGCAATGTCGTACACGTCCGTGTCGGCGACGGCCTGCACAAACGCAAGGTCGACGCCCAAGAGCATTTCAAAGTCGAGGAGCATGTACTGGTGCGTGCAGCGGTACGCGAGGTTGGCATAGTACTGGCGCGGGATCGTCGCAAGCGACGCCAGCGACGTCGTGACCGCCGAGAGCGACGGCGGCGCGTCACGACTCGCGTGGTCTTCCATGTAGACCAGATCGTAGACCAGCATGACGCGGCGTCCGTGGTCCATGGGCGATACTGTGAGGGTCGTGGCGTTGTAAAATGCTACAAACGACGCGTAGAGCTCGTCGCCCGTGTACACTTCCTGCGTGTGGCGGCCGTGGGTCACATGGATGTCGCCGCCGACGTGCTCAGAGAGGAGCACGACGCAGAGCGTGCCAAACGATCCCTTCGCGCGGTTCGTCGGAAGGAGCTTGGCGGTCGTGCCATTGCTGTCAATGTGCAGATGGGACAGCACCGCTTCGAACGGCCCTTCCGGCACAAGCTCCTCTTCGATGCGCGGAAAGATGTCGTCCTCGAGGAGCTCGTCCCACGCCACGTCGTTCTTGATTGTGAGGTCCAACGCTGGAATCATGCACGCCGGCGATTTCTTGTAGAGTGCAAAGAGCTGCTTGGCCTGGCGCGCCGAGAATGGCCACGTGAGGCGCTGGTTGACGCCCCGGACGCGCAGCATCGGGTCAACGCTATCGTCGTACTCGGCGGTGAAGCAGTGGCGGCCGCCGTCGCCGATCGCTTCGACTGCGCGGTTGAAGCCGGCGACGACGTCGATCCGCGCTGTGGCCATCGTCTGGGAAAGGTGGTGCAAAAGGCAAAGTGGCCGAGTCCTGGTCGCTGATTCGTCCAATTTCTAGGACGACGCACGCGGATTGGCCCAAAAGCAATCCGTGGCGTCCATCAAGATGGTCTTGTGAACGTCGAGAGCGAGTCCCCCTTGTGCCACTAAGAAACTAAGAATGTGACCGGTTTGCTACGCAATCGAAAGGAAGGCAGCGGTTCAATGCCGCAAATGCCAGTACTATGCGATGCGTTGACCATCGACAGTCTTTCTCTGGGGTGTTGATGACGAATGTGATAAAGAGGTAGTCCGTCGTATAGTTCCAATTTTTACGGATGATCCCCAAAGGAATTCCTGCTCTCAACCTCATTTCGCAGAACCAATGACAATTCTTGGGAGCCGCTTCGATCCTTGATTGCACCACCGTTTCACAGATTGTACCTTTCAAGACGCCGAACAGTAAATGCAAAATGGTGCGCTGCATGCTCGCAGCGCAAAATCGTCCATTCACCTTCTTCCAACTACGACCGTTGGTGCACCGTCGGTCGAAAGGTCATAGCAGCTGAGAGGTACACCACCGTTTTCATAGCTGAGTATGGAATGCTACTCGTTAGGGGCAACAGCCTCGGGTGATGCGGCTGTCGTCTTGCCCTTCTTCTTGCTCTTCTTCTTGTGCTTCCCAACGCGCAAGCGAGCTGCCGTGGCTTCGTCGCGCTGCCGCTCGGCCATCGCTGCGGCCTCGGACGTAATCCGAATCGTTAGCCGCGACATGGAGAGCAAGGCGAGTGCCACTCGCGGGTGCTTGGGCAACGCGCTTACCGCCGCCCGAAGCTTGGGGCACGTGGCGCGGACGACGTCGACGTCTCTTGTCGGCTGACACGCCTCCAGTTGCATTTCGACGTCCTTGCATTCAGTGCACATGCACGCGGTATGGAGCCGCGACACCGGCGCCGGGGTTTGCGTCGCCTGTAGAAAGGCCACGAGGGCCGTCCGGACGGCGGCGGCCATCGCGTTTCGGGGCAATGAGTACAGCCCAGGGAGCTGCGAGTCGAGGTACGACACCGTCGGGTAGAGCAGGCGGCGGACGTAGTAGAGAGCGTCCGGCGCGTTCGTGAGAAGGGCCGTCACTTCGTCCAGAAGGCGCGACACCGCTGTCGGCGACAAGAGGTGGCAAATAGCTATCGCCTCTGGGACGCGGAGGATAGATTTGTACGTGGTCAAGACACGCCCGGTGATCGCGTCCGTGGACTTTGCCACGGTGCCCGCAACGAGGCGGAGAGTGCGCTGGACGACGTCGTCGACGATTCGCGTCGGGGTCGCGACGACCATGCCGGCGCGCAGCGCCTCCAGGAACGGCGCAAAGACGTCAGTGTCAATGACGTTGGCGACGTTGTCGTACGCGTCGTGGATATCTCCGTAGCGTGCGTCAAAGCGGAAGACGTCGGCCAAATGACTTTGGTCGTCGTCCGTCATGTACTCGATGGTGTCGGCGACCATCGGCACGAGGTCGGCGACGAGGGCCGGCGGTTGCACGGTGAGCACCACCGGAAGCAGCACCGAGAGCACGTAGTGGGGTAAGTAAATCATCATCGTCCATGCCAAGACGATACTGACGTGCTTGCCAGTGCTATCGCGCAGGCGCCCGGCCCGGGCCTCCAAGGCCAGCGCATCTTGCAGTAGCATTGCTGCGGAACCGAGTCGGCATAGCATTCGGGTACGCGTCGATCTCGCGCACCGCGGTCAGCTGCATCGACAGCACACGCCAGGTGTGCTGGCGAGGTCCGCGACAACCTCTGCTTCGTGCGCCGGCACGACCGACTCGAGAAGGAGTCGCCGCGCAAAGTGCATAGCATGGGCAAGCCGATACAGGCCGTCGTCGGGCGACGACGACGAGCAAAGGGTCACGATACTGTCTCTGACGCTCAACCACCCAAACTTTGCAATCACGTCGCGCAGCCAGTGGAGGCCCCGGGTTCGCGACGCCTGCTTGTCCAGGGTAAAGGCGTCGGGCAAAAAGCGTCCGGGCAGCGACGACGACGACGACGACTGCACGAGGTACGACGACATCGCGGTCGCGTCGGCTTCGGTCGTCCTGTAGCCATCGGTCAATTGAAACATGTCAAAGACGCCAAGTGCGAGATCGTCGATCGAGGGCCACCCGAGCGTGTCACCAGAATGGAGCGCGCGCATCGCCGCTTCGAACCCGAGAAAGCGCGGGCGGTGACGCGTCGGCCAAAACACCAAAATCGCAGAGTGCAACTGCTGGAGCGACCGCGTCGTGATCCACCGACCGACGGCGCGGCCAAGAAGGGCGTCCGTGACGGCGACGGGTACCGCCACTGAACTCGCATGCAGCTGCACCGCTGAGATGCGCCGACGGGTCTGCGTCGCGGGTGCTTCGTGGCAGTAGCAGCGCACCGTGTCGTCACCACCGTCGTTGTCGGTGTCACTGACGTCCCCGTCCCAGCCGTCGTCGTCGTCGTCGTAACCTCGGTGGGCACCGCCGTAGGTGTCGTTGTCCGTGAGGCCAAACTCGTTGTAGGGATCATCGGGCCATTCGACGTCGTACCCGTCGTCGTCGTCAGGCCCCGATTGCATGTCGTCGGCGCTCGTGTCGCCCGTGCAAAACCCGTCCTCGGGATCCCGCGGCTTTCGAAAGGTCGCGCCGCCCGCATAGTCAAAGTGGTCGGGATCGTAGCCCCACGGCGCAGCTACGTCCTGTGGCACTGCTTTGGCCACCGGTCGCGCGGCCCACTCGCGCGCTTCGATCGCGTTGCGCTCCTGCCACGCCAGGCAGTCGGTAGTGTGTTTCGCCGGCGCCTTGGCCCGCGGCGCGCGGACAAGCGCAATGTCAAAGCTCCCGGCGGCCACGAGACCATCGACGAACGCTGCGTCATGCGGCGCGAGGTCGTCAAAGCGCAGTGACGGTACGCGCGTCGAGAGGCAATAGGCGTACATCGAGTCGTACTGCTTGGGCTGCGCGGCGACCGCTGCGAGCAGCTGCGGCAGCGCGTCCGTGCGCCCGTCGTCGAGCTGCGAGAGGACCGCTTCGTATGCGGCCGCTATCGGCTTGACGCGGCTGCCACTCATCGGTGTCGATCGAAATTGCACGTTCGCGCGTTTCAGACTCGCTACGTAATTTTCGACGTTACCCACGTGTTTATCCAGCCAATGAAATCGACCGCACCCAGGATGCGCGCACTTGAAACCTGAAATTGCACTTTCCACATGGCACTGTGAAAACTCGAAAGCCGACAACTAATGTACAAACTGTCTTTTATAGTTTAGCAAATAAAGTGTGGATGATGTGCATCAACGTGGGATTCACTCTGTGGCGTCGGCGGTCGGCTTGGCCCGCTTGGCTTTGGTCGACGGCGTTGTCGACGGCGGTCGTTTGCGCGTCGCTGGCAGCGCCATGTCCCCGCCACGGAGGTACGCCAAGCACGCTTCGTCGCGAAGGCGTCGGGCACTCGCGCCGGCTTCCGAGAACATGCGGATGCGCATATTGCGCGCCCCCATCAACGACACAGCAATTCGTCGGTGTGGGCGCCAACTGGTCACAAACGCCCGGAGCTGGTCGCACGTTGCACGAAACACTTGGTCGATCGACCGCGTCGGCGCCTGCTTGGCAAGCTCATCGGCGACGCGCTGGCACTGCGCGCAGCGGCACGACAGAGCAAAGTTCGCTTGGCCGGTCCGGCGCGTCGCTCGCAGAAACGGGTCAAGGGCGTCGACGACAGCAGCGACCAAGCGCTCTCGAAGGTCGGTGGCCGTCGGCAGCTTGGCGTCCACGTACCGGATCGTCGGGTAGAGGAGGTCGCGGACGAAGAAGAGACGGTCGGACTTTGCATGTACCTTGGTGAGAATATCGTCGACGAACGGACGCAGATGCGACGGCGACACAACTGCGAGGATCGAGAGCGCTGCGTGCACTTCCTTGACCGGCGGCGTGTCGTCGTAGCCCATGCCGTCATAAAACATGATGACGTCCGACACGGCCTCGTTGAGCGCGTGCGCAGTTGTCGCCACCAGGTCCGCGATCGAGCTGACGTCGGACGCCGACGAGACGACCATACCGTCTTGAATGGCGCGCAGCAGCGGCATTGTTGTCCGACTCTGGTGCCCCGACCACGCCTTGTGAACGACCGCCGACAAGATGCCGTGTTTGGCGCCGAGGGCAAAGATGGCCGAGAGGCACTGCATCGGCAGCTCGCGCTCCGACTTGATGGCGGCATGCACCAGCGCCACGTACGGCGCCATCCACGGCGCCTCGAGCCGCCCATTCTCCACACTCAGCAGCGCCGGCAAGATGACGTGGAGCCCGTGGAACGCAGCAGGATACTTGGTCACGACCGACAGCAACGACGGCGCTGGCGCGAGAAACGACTGGATGGTGGCCAGCACGGGCCCCGGGAGGTGGCCGCCGAGCCACGTGACGCGCGGCGCGTCACTGGCATGGTACGCGGCGACGCGGGCGTCCAATGACCACGCATGGCGCAGCAACGAGACACGGCTGTCGACGCCGATGGCATGCCGCCACTCGTTTGCGCTCATGTCGTCGAACGACCATAGGTTGGTCAGCAGCGCATACCAGCACCCGATCACGAGCTCGCCAAAGTACGGCTGGTGGGCGTATGGCGCCGTCGGCGGCAGCAGCGTATCGAGGAAGCGCAGCGTCAGCACCGCTCCCTTCCAGTCGGCGCTCGACCGAGCAACGAGCTCGACGATCGCGGGCCCGATCGACTCCCAGCCAAAGGTGGTCAAGACCGAGATGAGCCAGTCGCGGCCGTCGCGCCGCGAGGTTTCGTCGCGGAGGTCGATCATGTGCCGCACAAAGAGCGCGCGTAGCGCCGGCGTCGACGACGTGACAAACTCAGCGAGCGCTGTGGCGTCCTCGGGCGGCGTCGGAAGCGTCGGTGTGCCGACCGTGTCCATGACCGCGACGGCGAGCGCGTGCACCGTGTCGAACCCGAGCATATCCGACGTTGATGGCGTCGTCATTGCGCGCTGGAGAGCGTCAAAGGCGTGTCGGTAGCCAACGAGCCGCACCCGGTGCGTCTTGGGCCAAAAGACGAGGACCGGCGACACAATGTTGTAGATGCTTCGTGTGCCGACCCACGTGCCGACGACGCGGTCGATGAGGTGGGTCTGCAGCGCCGCTGCGACGTCACCGGACGCGGTGTGGACGACGGCGCCCGAGATTTCCAGCGGGCGCTTGGACCGGGGCAGGAGCAGGCGGCCAAACCCAAAAAGATCGTCGTCGTCGTCGGACGAGTCGTCATCGCCAAGCATATCGGCCTCGTCTTCGTGCTCCGAGTCGTCCGAGTCGTAGTCGTCGTCGTCTGAGTCGTCGAGGCCGGCGTCCGACCCGGTGTCGTACTCGTCGACGGTCGCCGTCGTATCAAAGTCGGCCGGGTCATAGCCGTACGGGCGACCTTCGTTGCACCGGTGGCCGTGGTCTTCTTCCATCTCTTGTGCGCCGCGGACCATGAGCGCGGCCAAGTTGCGCGTGTCCAGCTCGACGTCCTGCAGCGGCGGCGGTCGCTGCCGACCGTACAGCTCTTGCATGGCTCGGAATGCGATTTGATCGACCTGCGCCGGCGTCGCAGCCTCGTGGTCGTCGGCGTCGTCATCGAACTCGTCACTGCCCGAATCGTCGTCGTCATCGTCGTCATCATCGTCGTCGTCATCTTGGGCGTCGTCGTTCATGTTGGGACGGGCGCGCAGGAGCATATCTCGGATCGTGGTCAGCATCGCGTCTGGGAACGTCCGTGGCGGCGTCGGGTCGCGGACGTCGACGAGGGCCACGTCATAGGCACCGCTGTCGACGAGCGCCTGCACGAAGGCTGCATCCCGGGCCGCGAGATGCGCAAAGTCCAATGCGTCGTCGTTGGCCGTGGACTGGATGCGATACGCAAAGGTAGTTGGCACCTGGTGGGGGCGGGCTGCGAGCGCTGCGAGCGTCGCGGGCAGCGACGCCGGGACCGCTGGCGCCGTCCGGTACGTGTGCGGCAGGACGTACACGAGGTCGTAGACAAGGTACGCGCGCCGACCGTCGGTGATCGGCGCCACGTCAACAGTGCAGTCGCCATACCATGCCGCGTAGCTCAAGCCAGTGCTTGGCGTCCAGGTCATTGTCTCGGCGCCAGCGGAGATCGTGATGGACCGTGCGTGCGGCGAAGGCAGCGCGACGACGAGCGTGCCCATGCTGCCGGGGCCAAAGATGATCTCGCCAGTGCTTGAGAGCACGGGCGGAGCGTCGACGCCGTCGATCGCGAGGTGCGTCAGATGCGGCTCAATGTCGCCTGCCGGCTTGAGCGCTGCTGCAATGGCCGTCGGGAGGCCATGGATGAGTTCGCCCCACACACGGCTCTCCGTGTACGTTGTATGGTCAAAGTGCAAGA
Organism: Saprolegnia diclina VS20; assembly: GCF_000281045.1. NCBI lineage: Eukaryota > Oomycota > Saprolegniomycetes > Saprolegniales > Saprolegniaceae > Saprolegnia > Saprolegnia diclina. Next base: position 134,909 of record NW_008246107.1, on the reverse strand, counting down.
GGTGCGCGCCCACGAGGCCCGACCGGTTGGGCGCTTCGTGGTGCTCGATGAGATCCTCGGCGTTGGCCGGCCAGCTCCACCAGTCGCCGGCGAGGAGGCCATCGATGCGGATAGCCGGCGTTGTCAGGTCGGGCAGGTCCGCTGCATGGAAGAAGGACCCGGCGTCGTCAAGGTGCTCGATGGCCTTGGCGTACGCGACCGTGAGCGCGCGGACCGAAGCTTCCTCCTTGCGCAGCAGGCCAACCATCGACGATCGAGTGCGATGGCGAATGGGTCGATGACCACGCGTTTCAAGTTCTGATTTTCATGTATCTCTCTCTTTGTATTGAATGGGGTCTAGATGCGCATCGAATCCAGAGTGCGCGAATTTGGGAATGCCATCGGTCCGGCGCATACCAACCATATGGCAAGCGAGTCGGACGTGCGCGAACTCCAACACGTTTCATCACTTCAGAGAGGACTCGTGTTGGCGCCACGATGAACCTCCACTACACAAACACGCATCTAGATACAACGATAGACTCGATGCTGTCGGCGACTCCTGGTGACGCCACCTGCGTCGAGCCCGCAGCCTCAACGCTTCAAACTCAAACTCAACGCACGCTCCGTTAGCGCAAATCACCGCCACCGACAACTTTTGACGCCTCTCCGACTAACTATACTAGTTAGTAGAAGGGAAGGCTGACAGCATGACAGCGTCTTGATAACAAATCGTTAATAATCGCAGTACTCGTACATTGACGACAGCTCGGCGACCAAGTCATTTGGCATCGCTTCGTTCAGGAGGCGCTGCAGATGCGCTTTGAGCGCCGTGTTCGTCACCCAGCCGACCCACATTTGCAGCTTCTTTGTGTTGTCCTTGGTGGCCTCGACTGAGAGACCATGCACCACGAGCGTTGCGAGACCCCAGTCGGCGACACCCGACCGGAAGAGCACCCGTTGCTCCAGGCCCCGATACGTCGATTGGACGTACGAGGTCGTTGCGCCCGTCTCCAACAGCTCTTCCGTGACCGCCTCGATGACAGTGCCGACGTGGAGGTGGCGGCAGTTCGCTGCTGTGGCTTGGGCGATCATCTCGGCTTTAAGGACCAAGAGCATCGACGGGGTGAACGCATACGCCTGCTTCATCCATTCGACAAGGAAGGCGAGGTTGTCTAGATGGTCCTTCGGGTGCAGACAGTAGGGCAAAAGGAGAGTCATCATGTCAAAGCTCCGGCGATGAAGGTGCTCGACCGCGACGCGTCGAGGCTGCCCGACGCCGGCGTCGATGAGAAATGCGATCGCACTGGCCGGCGACTCGTCGTTGCCCACAAGACGATCGAGCAAGTGGTCGTGTCGGAGCTCTGGGCGCTGCGCCCAGAGCTCGCGCACCTCGTCAAAGTCTTCGTTCCACAGTGCCGTCTCGATATCGTCCAAGTCATGATTGTACCGGGATATTGGGGTTCGTGAAGCGGCATGCTTGGCGGCTGCTGGCGCGTGTTGAAAGTAGTACTGGGCCACATCGCTGGTAGCATACTGTCGCACCTCGCGGGCCCACGAGGTGGGCAGGTCAACGCCTTGCGCAACGTAGAGCTGCAGCAGCGCGAGGGCAGTTGGCTTGTGAATCGCCCGCAGGATGCTGCCGGTGGTTCCCGGAAGGGGGTACCCGGCGGCAACGAGCCGCTCGACGACCGCAATGTGACCTCTCTCCAGTGCGCCTTGCGTGGCACCGTCTCGACTGCCGCCTTCACGTCGATGCGCCAAGAGGTACGCGACGACCTCCACGTGTCCGTGCTTGGCGGCGTCGTCGACAGCGGCGGTCGTGCACGCAAAGCGCCCGAGCGTGTCCAGATACATGACAATGTCGAGACGGCCATCGGCGGCCGCGGTGTCGAGAATGTCAGGTGACGCACCCTCGTCACGGTGGTCCACGAGAAACTCGACGACATCCAAATGTCCCGCCGCCGCGGCGCCACTGAGCGCGGCCGTCGTGCAGCCTTCGGTGCGCTTCTCGTGTAAGAAGGTGACAACATCCAGATGGCCGTTGGCAGCGGCGGCGTCCATTGCGTTGGTCGTACAGCCCTCCACGCGCATTTCGTGTAGGAAGGTCACGATACCAAGGTAGCCATTGGCGGCCGCCCGGTCCATGGCGTCCGTCGAGCAGCCTTCCGTGCGCTCCTCGTGCAAGAAGGTAAGAACGTCCAGATGACCGTTGGCGGCAGCGGCGTCCATCGCTTGGGTCGTACAGCCTTCGGTGCGACGCTGCTGCAAGTAGGTAACGATATGGAGATGCCCGTTCGCCGCAGCGTCGTCCATGGCACGGGTGGTGCAGGCAAGGCCCATCGTGTTGAGCTGCTGGACCAGCGACAAGAGACCATTCCCGGCCACTACGTCCAAGAGGCCACGGAGCGCCGTGCGTGGCAGATGCGCGATCAAAAACGCAAGAGCTTCGAGTGCGTTGAGCTCCAACGCAGTATGAACGAGGTCGCTGTCGTCCCAGTCGCATTGCCGGTGGGCCCAGAGCAGCGCCAGAATCGATGCGTCGTTCTTGTAGAGCGTCGAGCGGCTCGACGGCAGCCAGTCGTCGAGGCGACGCGACGGCCGGCGCTGGAACTCGTCTTCAAAGTTGCGGTGCAGCCCGTGTACATGGTGCGCGTCCCGCTGATGTAAGAGAAACGCCGCGATCTCGAGCTTCTTGTGCTGTATCGCTGCTTCGATGGCTTCTTGGTACGCGAGGTCGGGTCGGCAGCGCAAAATGCTCTTGGTCGCGGCCAAATCGCCTTCGAGAATTGCAAGGTGCAGCGGGAAGCGAGCGTCCCGCGTGTTATGTAAGTTCAGGTACAGCGTCTCGGTGGTGAGCACATCTGGCGGCGTGTCTGGGTCGTACGGGTACCGGTACGAGGTGCGGACGAGCTTCGGGTCGAGGCAGTAGATGCCCTCGTACATGCCCTGCGTCGGCTCAAAGTCCACATACAAGTGAAAGTCGCGGAACCGAGACGCGACGTCAGCGTAGACGCCCGCTTGGTAGCCAAAAATGGCAGCCAGAATCTCGGGCTGGCGCAGCACGGCGTCGACAAACGTGGCCATGCTCACTTTGCACTTTTGATTCACAATCCCTCACACCATTTCGCAGTATTTAGTGTTATACAATAATTAATGTTACACCCAACGGTTTCGTTTCCTGCATTGCTGATGTAAAACTAGCGCATTTGGTGGTGTCGATGACATACCGTCGTGATCTGAGCCATGGGAAGCGAGAAATGCACTACCCGCAGTGTCGTGACAGTGGCGCACAGTCGATTGACGAGACAGAATCGTCCGCCCTACATGTACTAGTATGCGATGTGTGCAATCTTGTGCTGTACTAGTACTCTAGTAGATGGAAACAACTCTCAAGTCCCTCCTGCGCGGGCAAGGAATCAACGCTCTCATACAAGAGACGCCGAGCCATTCACTGCAGCGCGCTTCTCATTCTCGACAAAAGCCAGTCCTCACGGCTCGTCCAAAGCGACAGGGCAGACTCGAACGCTTTTGTATGTTCTCGCCTTTCCCACTACAATCCCTAGTCCAAACACTTTGTCATTTTGAAAAAGAATGAGCCTCTACGGACTGACACACAAGCAAGCGGTGGCCGCCGAACGCGCTGCCGCCGCCGACGCCGCTTTCCGAGCGGCCCACCCCATTTTATACGCGACGGAAGCCGCCCGCGCCGCCCGCGCCAAGACCCACGCGAGTCCTTCCATCGCACCGTCCCCTCCAGCACCCCCCAAGACAACCACGCGAACGACCAAGGTCTCAATATCTCGATCACCCAAGCTCGTGATGAAGCCACCGGTCCCGACGCAGCTGCGTCGACCTGCTCGTCTCGACGAGCCTGCATCCACGTAGCAGTTGCATGCGACGCCCGACGCACCAAGTACGTCGATTAGCTAGCAAGACGAACCATCAACTGGCTAAGCAATATGCATATCAATCACACATTAACTCGACCCAATTCTTTAAACAGGGATTTTGGATTCGTACAGAACACAATTCGTACTTAGACGTCGCGCGCCGCCACAAGACGCGCTTCCGGTACGCGTTGCACGAGGTTCTTGACGGCCGTTGCGGCCACAAGCAGGCGCGGGTCGTCGGGCGCCTGGTCGCAGAGGCCGAGCAGTGTTTGCACACAGCGGTTCTCGTTGGCAAAGCGCACGACGTTGGGTACTTCGGGCGCGCGATCGTGTTTCTTGCTGCCGTGGTAGCCGAGTGCGTCCGCCATCTCGATCCACGCACCACGAAAGAGCTGACCGATCGCCGCCAAATTGAGGTCGTGCACACCTTCCATCTCATCTCGGAGCGTCCGCATCCACTCGGTGTAGTCGTCGGCAAAGGTTCCACATGGTAGCTCGAGCTGCGTCACGCGTCGGAAGGCCGTCGTCTCGGCCATTGCCGTCAACGACGGCAGCGACCGCGGCTTCTTGGTCTTCTTGCTCGACACCTCGAGAGATGTCGCAAGCATGTTTGCGCTGTCGAGAGGCAACGTAGCTGCCATCGCTGTCGCCTTCGCTGGGTCGTAGCCCCACGACCGCAAGTGGGCCGCTGCGAAATCACTGTTCGGCCGGCCGTCGACAAAGACCTGCGGCAATGCATCGGCGAGCAGCTCCATCTCGGCGCTGGCAGCAACCTTGCCTCGACGCCAGAGCGCATGGTAGAGGTGCAAGAGCATGTGCGTCTGGCCAATGTCATCCATGACCGACCGACCGACGATGTAGCCCATCTCGAGACGCAAAACGAGCATCATTTGCCCGGCCATGTACGGGTTGTACCACGCGCGGTCTTGCTCCATTTGGGTAAACACCAAGCTCGGGGCTGCGAGACGCCGGCGATGCGCGAGCCAGTTGCAAGCGGCATCTAAAGCCTCGCGCGTCGAAGCAGGGACATACCAGCTGTCCGGGTTGAGCCGACAGCAGTCGAGCTGCAACCGGACGTCGTCGACCGCCCGCCGCGTCGACTGCGCGAGCCGCGCGACCGTGACGCCAACGCTCGATCGGCCTTGCGTGAAGAAGAGGCTCCAGAGCGTCGCTTGACATGCAAAGAGCAGCGCGACCGGGATCTGCTGCGTCTGCACGTACACCGTCAGGAGGCGTCGGAGCGGCGCCAGTTCATTTTCGTACACGGGTGCGTAGTACGCAAAGCCGGCTTGGGCGTCGAGGAGCAGTGGTGGCAAGACGTCTGCAAAGAACGACTGGTACAAGTCGCGCGTGCAGCGAAGGACGTCGCCTTCGACCCACGGCGGACCAAAGGTATCGGGATACGTGATTGCGCGCGTCCCAGGCTCGCGAAGAGCGTGCACGATGAACGTCTTGAGGTACGCGTGAAGCGCAGTGAGGCTGTCGCCTTTTCCAAGCGTCGTCGTCCAGTCCATGTTCCAGTAGTCGTCGCCTTCGAGTTGTGCAACGATTCGGTCGACAAGGCGACCCGCGATGGCCGATGACGTGGACAGCGCCTTTGTCATGACTTGGATCGAGAGCGGCCGGAGACGCTCGATGGCCGCGCGGCGAGCGACCATGAGCATGCCCGCCGCCTTGTCCACCGACACTTTGTGGACCGTGACGATCTCGACGATGAAGCGGCCGCAGCGCAGCGTGGCCATGATCGCTTCCAAGTCCGAGAGGTGCGGGTACGTCTCGCGCAGCTCGGTGTGGAGCACTTCGATTGCGTAGACGGCGGCGTTCGTAATCGCGGTTGGGACGCTCACGCACATGGCCGACTCCTTGTGCATGATCCAGCCGAGCTTGGCATCGTGCATAAGGTCGGCCATGTCCAAGACAAAGCACATGCAGGCGAACTGCATCTCGCGGCGCTGCGCGTCGAGGCTTGCGATGCTCGGGTCAGCAGCGTCGTCGACCGGCGGAGCATACGTGTCGACGTCGAACGGCGGCAAGTGCGGAAAGTAGTCGCGCTGGCCTACGTCATCGCGGTCCCGACGGCCCGTGCGCATGTCCTTTAAAGGGCCCACCAGCGTCTTGAGGTCGTCCGTGATCGGCAACCACTTGGTCAATACCGCGCGGAGCACATCGACGTACGCGTCATGGCCGTCGCGCTGGTCGACCGGTAGCTTGATGTAAGCGTCGAACCGGAGGCGAATGATAACCATGAGGTCGCGCAAGACGCTGGATGGCACGGTCGTGCCGGCGTCGACGACCTCGAGCGCGGCCGCGTAGATCTGCGCCATGGTCCACGTCGCGGTATCGGCCGACCGCGCGCCCTTCTTCTTGACCTTCTTCTTGGCGTTCTTGCTCTTGGGCTTGGTCGCTCGGTGCAGCCACTCGAGGACCGCGTTCGTCGCGGCCTTGCTGCGGCGCCAGCGCCCGGCGTAGCTGTGGGGCTCCATTCTGCTGGCTGACCCACGTTCCAAAAACGTCATTGGCGATCTTCGAACAAGTCAACTAGGATATATCCTTGGCCAACCAAAACAGGATATGACCTATTTGGAGCCCCAAGTTTACGTGAGCTATGCAGCCCATCGGTCCAAGGCCAAGGCCGTCGTCGACGACCTACCATCGTCATTATTCAACGCGGCGTCGGGAACGCCCTAGGTGGGTGGGCCTCCGTGCGGCGAGTGCAGCGTCCATTCCGGACCTGACGATCACGATCATGCTAGCGCCATGGAACTGGCCCCGAGAAAAATCTCTTTGGATCTAATACAGAATGCGTGTATTCTATTTTAGTTAGCGCGGCCAATCAGATCAACGCAATTAGTTAGCGCGGCCAGTAAGCATAAAAAACGTATTTGATTGGTCAAAATGCCTATCGTGTCGGCCATAAATCGTATTTTGGCTCAATAATCCAAACAAGCATACAAACATCAAGTCTAATTCGTCAAAGGAGCACTTCCTGGCAGCCCAGACCGGAGCCCAGACCTTTGGTGTCTTAGGGTGAACGCCATAGACCGGCATACCGATTTTCCAGTGTTCTCGCTGCTTCCTTCCCTCTTTTTTTTCTTTCTTCCTTTCGTCCGTGTGCCAAACATTTTTACGCTGCAACGTATATGGTTCATAAGCCGAAAAATACCCGCCCATGTACTAGTATCCATTTTGACAGTTTTTTTTGATTGATAGACATATTTGAAGCCAAATATGGTGTCTTCGACCGCTCGAATACGGACTCGTAGAAAGTAAACTCGGTACT
>NW_008246107.1:112923-113663 GCF_000281045.1 Saprolegnia diclina VS20 | reverse complement strand
GTGTCTTCGACCGATGCGCTCGAAAGAGCCGAGATTCGACCTTCTGGTGCATGCGTGGCCGCAGGCGCAGCCATTGGCGTGCTGTCCAGGTGTGGCGTCGCGTCGACAGCCGCGAGTCGTAGCCGGTCGCGCGCGTTCTGTTGATACGCGATTGCTCTCTGCACCAAGCGCGTCACTTTGCGTGGTGAAAACTGCGCGGCGGCGCAGCGCGTCGAGCCAGTCGCCGCGGGAAGCTGCTTCTGGACGACAAAGGCGACGTCGGCCCACGTCGTGTCTGGCGGCTTGGGCACTGCCACGGCATAGATACGGTCCATGGCTTTCATGGACCACCCGTAGACAGGGCATGACTGCGTCGCGACCCGATCCCAATAGATTTTTTCGATGGGTGTCGCCTCCTTCAAGCGCGCTGCGGACGCGCGTGCCGTCATGTCGATGACCTTGGACGCTGCGCGACGCGTGCCAGGAATCTGTGTGCGATTTGGATTGCGCCTTCGCTGTTGCGCCTCTCGATGGCAAGTAGCTTTTGTCTTGAGGGCCTCGTAGATGCGTCGAACGTTGTCCTTGTTGGCTTTCACGGCTGTGTGGCGCGGCGTCGCCATGAGCTTCTGGTTGACGACACACGCGATATCGGCCCATGTCGTCGATGCAAGCTTGGACATGCCGAGGTCGCACAGCAGCGAGAGCACGTCTTTGTCCCATCCGTGCTTGATGTGTTGGAGTTGCACCGCCGCAAAGTCCCA
>NW_008246107.1:83517-109893 GCF_000281045.1 Saprolegnia diclina VS20 | reverse complement strand
GTCGTAGCCGGTCGCGCACGTTCTGTTGATATGCGATCGCTCTCTGCACCAAGCGCGTCACCTTCGACAATGTAACCGGCGCGGCCGGGCGGCGCAATGAGCCAGTCGTCGCGGGAAGCTTCTGGACAACGAATGTGACGTCAGCCCACGTCGTGTCTGGTGGCTTGGGCACTGCCACAGCGTAGATGAGGTTCATCGCTTCCGTGGACCACCCGTAGACATGGCACGACTGCATCGCGACGCGATCCCAGTACGTTTTTTCGACGGGTGTGGTCTCCTTCAAGCGCGCTGCCGAAGCGCGTGCCATCATGTCGACGACGTTGGGCAGTGCGCGACGCGTGCCAGCAGTCTCTGCACGATCCTGTTTGCGCATTCGCTGTTGCATCTCTCGATGCGACGTCGATTTTTTGCCGGAGGTTCTGGTAGATGCGCAGAACGTTGTCCTTGGTGGCTTTTTCGGCCGGGTGGCGCCGCGTCGCCGCCAGCTTCTGGTTGACGACGCACGCGACGTCGGCCCATGTCGTCGACGCAAGCTTGGACATGCCGAGGTCGCACAGCAGCGAGAGCACGTCCTTGTCCCATCCGTGCTTGATGTGTTGGAGTTGCACCGCCGCAAAGTCCCAATGGACCTTCTCGAGCGTCGCTGGTTTTGTCGCTGGGACCGCTCGCGAACCCGCCACGTCGGCAACAACGTGGCGGCGCACAGCAGGCGGCGTGTCCGACGGCGCCGCCTTGCGCTTCGTGGTCGATTGGCGCAGCGCCGGTTGGCGGGCCATGTCCCTGTGCTTCCGAGAGGCGATTTGTGCTTCGTCCAAAATCTCGGTGGTTGCCATGTGATTGGTGCACAGAAACTCAATGTCGCTTGCGATTGGTAGATTGAAGTTGCGTACTCCCAGACTGCATCCTGCAAATCTCGGTGCTATCTCGCGATATGATTGGTGCACAGGAGCTCAGCATCGCTTCCGATTGGTAGATTTCCTGTCGAGTGCCCCGCTGGAGATGCCACGCAGTGCCAATCGAGCAAGAAGCCCAACGGCCCAACGTATCGATGTTCGACGCCGAGTCCCAACACGTGCACGACTCGACCACCCGACACAGCATCGCATTGGGCACATCGGGGTACATGCTTTGGATCTTGGCAACATGTCGTTGCATGCTGCCTTGCTACCCGATGTTTCATCATGGGGGCGTGGCTCTCTTGTCGGCGCGCATAATGCAGGCGGAGATGGCGGTTGCTTTTGGCATCCTGTCCCATTCGAATCCGCGTTCTCCTTTCGCGAGGCCCCGCTTGTGATTGCTGTCGACTCGAGCGACACCAAGTACTTTGGCGCCACCCTCGCACGTCTCCAGAGATGCACTCCAATTTAACGGCGCCGGACGTCGCGGTCGCCGGGCACTGCCACCAGACGCACTGCAGCACTCCCCGCGTGTTGTCTGATTGAAGGCTATTTGAATATTACTATATCTCTTGGTTGGAGTCTTGGTGCGTCGTTAACCACGAGTATGGCAACTGATGTTGCATCTTTGCGCCGCATGCACATATCAGCTTGGCCTCTCACGCCAATCACAAGCCAACAGCCCGAGGTAACGGCCAATCCAAAGGCGGGGTTGACGGCTCCGGCATTAGGACGCGGGAACGTGCTTGATGCTCGACAACGTTGCGTGTGCAATCGTCGTCGAAGTGTGCCAACGCTACGCAAGGCTACACAGCATCGCACTCGGGCACTCTTGGTCGTTCTTTTCTGCTTCCAACAATAGCACCTCGACCAAGCCGCGACCGTGTCCCGACTGCCATGCGGCTTTTGCGTGAGTGTGGCAGTAAAGTCAAGAGACTATGTTTTCTTCTCGACAAGGCTAATATGATTCTTTCGCGCGCACTTGGTGCTCGTGACTGTTCGACCTCGCAAAATAACGTAGCAAGATATCTGTCGACTCGACCGTAGGGTCCGCCGCGCCACTGGTCCAAACCCAGCACAAGGCACGATATTCCTATCTGTCCATCAGACTTTTCGTCTGACAAACCATCGACTCACATCGCCTACTCGTGTCATCATTCTCGACCCAAGGTCAGTGGGCATTGGATGTTTCCATATTGCATGCGGCGAGCTGCTGCATGTCATCTATAACGACAAAGTACCACCGACGGGTCGCGATGCATCAGACGGACGGTGACAGGACATGGCCGTTAATTTAATTTCGTCGTTTGGATTCATTCTTGCGACCTGTCCCATCCCAGTCCTGCGTTCCTTTGAGGTTTTTTACTTCATTCTTTCATTTACTCACTAGGATGCAAATTGGGTGGCTTAGCCGTACCTCGTGGGGCCTCAAAAGCATCATGCTCGTCAGCGACGACGAACTCGCGTCACTGAAGCTCGTCGCCCACCTCACAACCTGTCTCCTGTCCAAGCTCAAAGCACAAGGCGTGCAAGCGCACAGCTCGGCGCTTCGGTTCCATGGCATTGTCCTCTGCGATGCGGACGAGCTGGCGCCACTACTGCCGACGCTCAACACGGGCGGTCTGCGCTGGGTGCTTTGCGTCCGCGTCGATGAGGAGACGGACTATGGCTATCTCATGTTTGGCGTGCGGCTTGTGACTGGATGCAAGTCGACTATTTCAAGGAACGGCGCTACACGAGCTACGTTTTTGTCAAGACGCTCACGGGCAAGATCATTGCGCTGGACATGTCGCTCCATGCGTTTGTGGACGACGTCAAGGAGATGATTGCCGACATGGAAGGCATCCCACCCGATGTGCAGCGCCTCGTCTTTGATGGGCAGCAACTGGCGGACGACGGGAACTTGGCAGAGTACAACATTACGGCCGGGTGCGTGGTGCAGCTCATACTTCCGCTCCCAGGCGGTGGCGACCCCGCTGTGTTTGCCACAGTGGAGGTCGCGGATGCACGGCACACGGTCACATTTTCGCTGTCGGCGCCGCGCTGGCGTGCGGTCGGCCAAGGCCTCAACCTCCACGGCACGTGCTTGAACCGCGCGTGTGTCGCTTACACGAAGGAGGTCATTGCGCCGATTGGCCTCCGGCCCTTCAACGTCATTGCGCAGCGCGCGTACTGTCCCATGTGCCGTCACAGCATTGTCGCCCGCACCTGTGGCTTTTACAAGTGCAAGTGGCGTTACGAAGGCGTCAAGTCCGAGTCGGGTGTGTACGTGGCATCGCCCTGGAAGACGCTGCCGAGCCAGAAGGCCTACATCCTGTTTGACGATGGTGAGTGCAACTTGTCGTTTTGGCGCAGCCTCGCCCTTATTGCCCAGGCGCCATCAAAAGTTCGCACGTGCGTGCTGTGCAACACTCGCGATGCGATAGAGAGAAGAGGCTGCGGCCACATGCATCTGCATTGTGCCAAGTTGTGGATCGAGAACTCGGCCGCGCGACGTGTCATTGACGCCATCTGTCCCCACTGCCACAAGTCCATCAATTTGTGTGATTAGTTGGTGGAAGCGACGCTAAGTAATATGCTATTGGTCTATATCAAGAGCGCAAATGCCTCGTCCCCAGTCCAATCGAGCGTGTGCTGACTACTGTTGTCGTCATGGGAGATCAAAGGTACACCCATTGCTAGGGTTGAATCACAGCAAGGTACCGGTGCATCGCCTTGTGCCCCAAGCGGTCGGCTACCGCACGAAGGCTGGCGACGGCTACGAACCCAAAGATCTCGTGAAGCCACTGGACCGCATTCAGGCGTCCATATGTCGCAGCGCTCACGAGCATGCGTTCTTGCACGCGCAGTGGAAGCGCTGACGTCATCGGTCGACGGTACGTGTCGCCAATCAATTGCAGCAGCGCAAGGTCACCTGAGGACGCCGCCGCAATGTACAAGCGGTATACGTCTTCTTCCGTCGGACGCAGCGTAGACACGTCGCTCTGTCTCAGGACGAATGCAACCACGCGTCTCTGGCCACGCTGTAGAGCGCGAACGAGGGTCTTGACATCGCACTGGAACGTCCTGTCGTTTTTTGTGAGGTGCTCAACGACGCTCCCGTGGCCATTCTCGATCGCGTAGAGCAGCGCGCGCTGCGAGACTGCATGACCAAACGTTTGCAGCAGATGAACCACGTCCAGGTGGCCTTGGGCGGCTGCGGCGTCGGCGGCACATCCCGTGACATAGTCGCCGCGCTTGTCGAGACGGTCATCGTGCGGCGGAAGCGACGTGGTGACATACGCGAGCGGTGCGTCCTTGTCGTCTGACGGAGGTACCAGTGGTGCCAGACAGGTAACAAGCGCCACGTCGCCACGGTAGGCCGCCGTCGTCAGTGCGGCGTCGCAACTGCCGAGGCCATATCCGTGCGTGACGAGCCATTGGACGATATGCAAGTGTCCTTGCGCCGCCGCGAGAACTAGCGCATCTTGCGGCCACGCATCATTCAAGCACTTTTGCTCGGCTAGACACTCAAGCACGTGCAGATGTCCACGGTAGCTAGCGTAGACCATAGCGCGCTCGGACGCCCGACTTCGTTTGTAAAGGCGCTGTACCGTGAACAGGTCCCCGTAAAACGCTGCGAGGTCGAGCGAGGCCTTCCAGCGGTCGCACTCGTCGACGCCGGGCACATCGTCCTGTGGGAGCCATGCCACATCTTCGAGCGCATCCAGCGCAAAGCAAAGCACCGCCGCATCTTGGCGCGCGATCGCCATGTTTAATATCGGCTGGGAGACGTGAACCTTGATGGGGACCGCAAGCTGCGATCCCGTCTCTTCACCAGCGCGGTGGGGCGGGATGGCTGTCGCTAACTGAACCGCCACTAGAAACTCCGTGCCGACCACACGGCGAGTACGGACACGCCCGTGGAACGGGACCGAGTACGTCAAATCCGGGTTGACACCTTCCGTGCGATGCGCAAGCAGGAATTGAAGCACGTCGGCGTGGCCGTGCACGAGAGCTGCCGTCGCTGCCGCCGCCGTACATCCTTCGCTTCGGGCAGCGTGAAGAAACCGAACGACTTCGAGATGACCGTGCATGGCAGCGCCGTTCATGGCGGCAGTCGAGCAGGCGGCGCCGCGCTCGTCGAGGTATCGTAACAGTGGCAGATCGCCCGACATGGCCACAAGGTCCATGACCTTGTGAGTCCGTAAATGGGGAAAGCTGCGAAGCAAAAGCCGCAACACGGGCTCTTGGGACGCTGCGGCCGCGAGCTCGAGCGTACCGGACGTGCACAAGTGCGGTGCCGATGCGAGCCACTGACGCACGTGCGAGAGGCTGCCTTCGACTACCGAGAGGTGCAGCGGCAGCGCCGGGTCGATGACGTGAGGCGCCACAAATAGAGCGTCAGTCGCGAGCGTCGTCGTGGGCTGTGGGTAGAGAGACAAGTACGGCAAGCGTGCAAAGCGAGCTGGTACGTTGGTGAGGACGCTGTTGGGCGATTTATGGGCGAGGCGACTGCTCGGCACGAGTCGAATGGTATCGACAAGACGGCAAAGGTCCAAGAGGGCTAATGGTAGTCCGTCTTGGTAGGCAAGGATGCCACCGAGAAGGTCCGGCGATACGAGCACGTTGACGGCGGCCATGAAAGAGCAATTTAGAGTATGAAGGAGTGGCACCTTGTGTGACCGTCACGGGCACATCGTCGCTGCGCATCCTGCCCATCTATCATGGATAGCCGATACATGGGACCGGGTTCGAACCTAGGTTCATGGCATCTAGGATCAACACGACGTGTTGTTTGTGGCGGCGACGTTGAAGCAACCTAGATACACAATGACAGGGTTCAGCAAAGCTGTATGTTAAGTTTACTAGTAGATGCGATGGAGGTTGGGTCATCTCGGGTCCAGTCATGTTGCGCAGTGTACTACCGCTCGATCTAAACCACTCTGTACAAGTCCAGAGCTGACCGCAGCTTGTACGGCCTTGCGAACCGTGCCATCATGTCGTGATGTCGTTGCCGCACATGGTGTGGACTGAGACAGCCTCGGCACTTGAAGTTGGACAGCTCCCGGATTCGCTGCTTTTCATTGGTTGAAATATCGCCAATCACAATGAGGCAGGTTCAGAACCCACAACGAACGTCCATCGATGGGCCGCCCGGTGCTCTACTCGTTCTGGAAGAGCAGCGCGTCGTACCGCGTGCGCATTGCGCTCGCGTGGAAGGGCATCGAGTACGACTACCAGCCCGTCAACATCTTCAACCGCGAGAACGAAGCCAGCGAGTACCGGCAACTCAACCTCAATCAGGTACACTACGAGCTGAGTGCTTAGATTGGAGATTGCACTTTGCGTCGAGTAGAAAGTACCGACGCTTGTGATTGACGGCCTCGTGCTGACACAGTCGCCCGCGATCCTCGAGTACCTCGAGGAGACCCGTCCGCATCGCCCGCTCTTGCCGTCCGACCCCGCGGTCCGCGCGCAGATCCGCGCCATGTGCGGCATCATCGGCGCCGACATCCAGCCGCTGCAAAACATGGCGGTGCTGCGCGAGGTGGCGCGCCACACGGAGAGCAAAGCGACGCGGAAGCGCGAGTGGGCGCAGCACTGGATCCAGCGCGGCTTCCTCGCGGTCGAAGGCATCCTCGAAGAGACTGCGGGGAGCTACTGCGTCGGCAATGCAATCACGATGGCCGACCTCTTCCTCCTGCCGCAAGCCAACAACGCAAAGGCCTTTCACGTCGACATGATGCCGTTTCCAAACATCACTCGCATAGCGGCGACGCTCCAGAACGAGCCTGAGTTCATCGCCGCGCACCCGATCAACATGCCCGACAAGACGGACGAGTGAGTACTCGACGAGTGGTTCAAGTCCCCGATTGTGACTTGATGGACATAGCTCGAGGCGTCAAGTTGACCAAACTATTTTGATCCAGTTAATGCTTTTCGGTTTTTGCAGCCTCTTGTCGTAGTGCCAGTTGCATGGTTGCATACTAACAAACTCGCAAGGAATTCCTATTGACTGTCGATACACAAGCAAAGACGAGTTACTAGAGAGTCGGCGCACGTCATTCCTATATATTCGCTACATTGCATTGGTGACGAAAGGACAGCAGCAGACATCGGCATGCTTCAGCTTCCAGCGTGTTCCTTCGTGGACGCGCCATCTTATTCGGCCATATAGAATATTAACAATGGCATCTGCCGATGTTAATAGGCCGTTCACACCAGCATTTACGTAGTGGCCACTGACCAGATCCTCTTAAGATACTCCAACACACTGGTAGCTACTACGTACTTCGCATGGACAAAATGTGTCCATGTGCCCCATATATATGTCTGTGCCCGCATCGTGTCCGCTCGTGGAATGACAGAATCGTGATATGGCATATGCCACATATAAACGTGCCGAAAATAAAATCCAGAAAGGCCATTTTGCAAAAGGGATCATGACGCGCGCCGTGCTCTACTCGTCGTGGAAGAGCAGTGCGTCGTTCCGGACGCGGATCGGGCTCGCGTGGAAAGGTATCGAGTACGAGTATCGAGGTATCAACCTCCAGACCAACGAGAACTTTGGCGCCGCGTACGCATCCTTGAACCCGAGCTCGGTAGACGACCTCACGCCTTCGACTTTGCCGCTCACATGTTGCAGTAGAAAGTACCGACGCTCTTGCTCGACGACGACGTGCTGACGCAGTCGACAGCGATCTTGGAGTACTTGGACGAGACACGCCCGGCGCGCCCGCTTTTACCCGCCGACCCCAAGCAGCGTATGAAGGTCCGCGCCTTTTGCATGGCGATCGCCGCCGACATCCAGCCGCTCCAGAACCTTGCGACGCTGCGCAAGGTTGGTGCGCTCGTGTCACAAGAGGAGGCGGAAGCCGCAAAGCTCGCGTGGGTCGACCACTGGGTAACCCGCGGCTTTGGCGCTATCGAAGCGATGCTTGTGACATCAGCAGGCACATACTGCTTTGGCGACACCCTCTCGATGGCCGATGTCTACTTGTACCCGCAAGTGTTCAACGCGCGCTTCTACCATGTCGACTTGAGTGCGTTTCCAAACATTACGCGCATTGCCGATCGACTCGCGACCGAGCCGGCGTTCATGGCCGCCGACCCGTACGCGATGCCCGACCGCCCGCAGCCGTAGACGTAGATGAAACGTTTTCGTCGCCAAATATATGGACAATGTGTGCATAACTTGGTGGATACGGACTCCGTATCCATCTCCCGTGGACTAGCGTGTGTTGGTTTTTGTCCAATACAAACGTGTTGTGGTGCTTGCGACGACGCCTCACAGAACAATGGGTCCGTCGTCCTTCTTCCTCGCTGCTATAGCGACGAGATACTTATAGATAAAGTATGCTACGCGTGGTCGCTTCGTCACCGTCACATGGTATAGTCCAACCACGAAATCGAAGCTAGGGGACATCATACCGTTCCGTCCGAAGCCAACAACGCAAATGCATCGGGGAGACCAAGGACATCAACGGACGTGAGCCTTTGGAATACGGGCGGGGATCGTGTTGGGAGGCGGCACCACCCAAGAAGGGACTTATTGGGTTGGAGCTTGACGAACATACCGCAAATGAGCCTAGTAGCTGGGTCTTCGATCTTGGCGGTTGCATCTTGCTATTGCAGGCAAGCTAACATCGCAAGCGAAATGGCGGCTAGACAAACCATTTCAGCCTTGGCCAAAATCACTGTGCGCGAGAAACTACCCCATCTGTGCGACAGGCGGCATGGCCCGAGCACGAGAATCGCGGTCTTGCTCTAGTAATAATATCGTGCTGGGAGGAATGAGGGAACACCGAGAGTCGTCCGGGGGCGTAGACAGACGTCACGAACGACGGCAACGACGTGACGGCAACGTCCTTACTGCGTATGACTACCCTCGACAACTCCATCATCCTCTGCACAGTAGTACCACCACGGGGGCGATCTCTCATTCCGTGTGCATCGTTTCATTCCTCAGCTACGAAGTTGTGAAAGCGATAAAGGGCACAAAATCAATCTTGCATCCGTCAAACATGTAACCGATAACTTGTCATGACGCTGCCCTGAACCAAGGGTCAATAATCTGATTATTGACCCTTGCCTGAACCTGCTTCGAACTCAAGTACGATACAAAACGCAAGATAAACTTGACCTTCGAAGCGACCCGAACATTAACCGAAGATCGAAGCTGATTAACTTGCCACCTCCTGTCTGTCTGCCCCACGAATCACCGACGACATTTGACATCAGTTTGCATTTGGACGGCTAGTATGCAAGACAGCGACGCTCCTAAACCCATTTTGTTTTCGTACTGGCGCAGCAGCTGCTCGTTCCGCGTGCGCATAGCGCTCGCGCTCAAGCACATAGCGTACGAGTACCGTGGCATCGGCGACGACCTTGACTCGGCGGCGTACGTGGCACTCAACCCGAGCAAGGTACTCTATTTGTGTCTCCAAATCAACTCTATAGTGTGCATCTATACTGTAGAAAGTACCGACGTTGTGCATCGACGACGTTATCCTGACGCAGTCGATGGCAATCTTGGAGTACCTCGACGAGACGCGCCCGACGATCGCGTCGCTGCTGCCACCCGACGTGACGCTTCGGGCCAAAATCCGCGCCTTTTGCCTCATCATCGTCGCCGACATGCAGCCGCTTCAAAACGGTGCGGTCCTCGAGGAAATCGAAGCGCTTGCAACCGACGACAATGACGCCAGCATGACATGGGCAACGCACTGGATGCACCGCGGCTTTCAAGCGCTCGAGCGCATTTTGGCGACCACTGCGGGGACCTACTGCTTTGGGGAATCGGTCTCGCTCGCCGACGTTGTCCTTTACCCGCAAGTGTTTAACGCCCGGTTTTATGCAATCGACCTCGACGGATATCCGAATATTCAGCGCGTGGCCGCGACGCTCGCCACGCTTCCGGCTTTTCAAGAGGCGGATCCGTACAAAATGCCCGACGCGCCAACGCAACAAGCATAATGTCATGTGTAACGTGGACACATTGCCTTCCGCCGTCGCATCGTCTTTGTGGTTCGATTGTTGGATTTGAGAACTAGGATAATGGATGGTCGACTTGTCAACCTGACATTCGAGGATGTTGTAGCACTTGGCCTCACCACAGCGTGTAAAACGATCTTAAATGAATGAATATAGATAGCCCTTTTGCGATAATATGTCGTCATGACTACTAGTACTAGTACACTCGAACCGCCTGCAAGGCTCAACACGTACTCGACGTCTTGTCATTCAACTTCAAGAGGTCATCTATAATCACCTTTAGCTCGTCAATGCAGCGATGCGTCGTCACTCCTCATTTAGTCAATTAGTCAGTGGACTCCATTGAAGCGAGTCCTTGAGAAATAACGTAATGGCATGTATATACTTCATTTCATTATGAAGCAAACAAGTCGATGCCGTGCTTCATGTTGTGCATCCAGTTGTCGACGCGCCGCGAGGTACTCGTGAGCGCAT
Organism: Saprolegnia diclina VS20; assembly: GCF_000281045.1. NCBI lineage: Eukaryota > Oomycota > Saprolegniomycetes > Saprolegniales > Saprolegniaceae > Saprolegnia > Saprolegnia diclina. The sequence continues at coordinate 99,547 of NW_008246107.1, read as the reverse complement.
TTTTGATTTCGGCTTTGAATTTGTCGGCGGCCTCGTCACTCGAGAGTTGGACTGAGAGCTGGTCGCGAAGGTACAAGATATCGCTAAACGACGTCATCTCGGGCACGTGGGCGGGCACCATCTACATTGTCATCATTAGCCAGTTTTCCTAGTGAGATAGTTTAATGGTAGTAGCACGTACGAGAGCAAAGAGGGCCACCCAGAGCGCGGGCGTCTGCCGCAAGAGGTTGTAGGCGTCGCCGCAGTAGCGTTCAAAGAGCTCGAAACGCCCTTCACTCGATGACGCACGCATGGCAAACGCCATCTCGGGCGTCAACACGAACGGCGCGCGCTCGCGCTGAAAGCCAAATTTGACTTTGAAATTGCCCAGAAAATGCCCGAAATCAATGTCTACAATCAAAATGTCGACAAAAATATTTCCACAAAGACAAAAAACACCATACGAAACAAGTGTCCGCTGGACGCGACCATGATGTTGTCGCTGTGCCGGTCGCCAATCCCGAGCACATACGTCGCAACGCAGTACCCGGCGCACGTTCGGATAAAGTGGTCGACCGCGTCGGCGAGCGCGTCGCCATCTTGTCCATATATTAGCGTGCAACCCATGCCATATCGTAGTTCGTACCTGCCGCCGCGTGCTTGAGATACGACTCAATCGGGGTTGCCATCCACGCGCCAAAATATACGTGTCCATAATCACGGTGGATATGGGCCGTCGTTTTGGCGTGTGGCACGACCTCGATCATCCCGAGCTGATACCCAATCGACTGGCACAAGTACGGCTTGAGACGCAGGTCGACGCCGTGGTCATACCACAGTTTGTCCCATAACCTAGCAAACCATAGCCCAACTCAAAAACGGAACGACGAGTCGAACGTACCGCAGCAGCTGCAGCGTCATGAGGTCCTGCCGCAAGTCGTCGCCATGCTTGAAGATGGCCATGATCGGGTCGCCGAGCGGATCCGCATTCTCAAAGGTCTACAACACAAAAGACAATATTGTACCCAATACGACAATAGCAGCATACGAGCCAAAGCGGTTTCTTCGCCGAGCCCATGACTTGGCATTTCTCGATACAGAAGCGGCGGCACTCGAACCGCAGCGAGAGACACAAGTGGAACGGCTTGTCGAGCGTCGCGTTGAGTAACTCGAGCTCTTGGGCAAGACAGGCGAGCCTACGTCGCTTCTCAAGCACGAGTGTTCACAGGTGGCGGCACCGGTCATCTTTGTTAGTGCGCTTGACGCGCTGAGCAATCAACTAGAGCCACGTCAACTCTATCGCAACATAGATAATTGACGCAACCTCGAGCTGGTCGACGATGCGGCATTGCTCAAAGAGAAGGGCGCGGTGCGAAGGGTGCAGCGAGACGTACGTTGCGAGAAGAATGCTATACGACTCGGCGTGGAGCCAGTTGTCGGCTTCGGTTTTGAGCAGCCAGAATACACGCTGGCCAATCCGCACCGGGTTTAGGAGACTCCGGAAGAGGAGGAAGCGGCTCAGCGCGCCGTCCACATGTCCCTCGTACTTGAGCACCTAAGAACATCGCGTTTGCATTTTATCTATCTCCTACATTGGTTAATGTCTAACCTGAACGAGCTGCAAAACGTAATCTTGCAGCACGTCGTCGGGCAGTTTGTGCAGCCTACAATCACAACTCTAATGTCAACAACCAAGGACACTGGCATATGTACTGGTCGACAACCCACGCTCGCAGCATCGGGTCTGGCACATCGTGGCCAAGTACTTGGAGGAGCGACGCCACATCGTCGTCCCTAGTGACAATCTCAGATCTGATTCAAAACAAGCACAATGTGTACAAGTTCCATCGCGCAACCAAGCGTCTCGCTTCGTCGATCGCGTCGCGGTTGGACCAGTTGATGGCCCGCAAAAACACAGGCAGCAGCTACACCATTTCTCAATGCGTCACCCCATTTGAAGTTGACTAGTACGGCCGGCGTCGTTGCACACTGGTGGCGCGCCTGCCAGAGCACGGTCTTTTCTCGCTGCGTCAGCGTATGCAGTACATCGACGTGCTCCAGTGCGGCCAGCGTCGCATCGATCGACGCACTCGACTGCGATCGCGCTGAGGCGTGCAGCTTTCCCGGGTCGCTGCGCGCTTCCACGAGCTGGAGCGGCTTCTCAAATGCATCGAGCTCGTACGTGAGCACGCCGTGGCGGCACGACGGATTCGGCGTCGTTGGAAACCCCAGAGGCAGTTCGCCGTTCTCAAAGCCCTGCGGCCTATGCCAACACGATAACAACATATACGTTTTTGAGTGAGCTGTTCTACGTCATGGAGCAGGGCCAGAGCGAGAGGGTGTGACGGCCGCCGTGCAGACAGTGATCACTCGACTCGAAGAGCGGTCGCCACGCAGCGGCCAACGCCACCCGTCGCGCGGTGCCGTCGATACCCTCCTTTTCCTTGAGAATACCGTAGACAGTGAGACTTAGCCGTGCACTCGCTGGTAGCGACTTGTACGAAACGACCGAGCTCGTGAGCCAGCCACCGTTGGTGGACCAGTGGAGTCGGTCGGCAGTGAAGGGAATCGGAGGCGTCTCGAGCACCTCATAGTTGTTAATGGCTACGTACATGCGACCATCAAACGTTTGGAAATAATGTGAAAACGTACAAGGCGACGAGATGTAGCTCTCGGCAGCATCCAGACGCGTCAACGGGCCTGCCCAGAGACCAACGGCCACGACGAGGTGGCTCATGCGGCCGTCCTAAGTCGGCATGCAACCGTCAAGTATCCAACGAGCCAACTATCCAACGATCGCGTTCGAACCTCGGGTAAATGGGCAAGCTCAACCATCTTGATGCGAAAAGGCCAGGCCACAGTCGCCGTGTCGAGGCGCGATACGGCGCGAGGTACTTGCTTGCCAAACGAAATACACGGCAGCGATCGATCCAGCGACTGGAGCGTGTCTCGCTTGAGCTCGGCGTCCGCGGCTGAGAGCTCGAGAAGCGTGAGTTTGGCCGTCGCCTTGTTACGAGCGCTGGCGTGCAAATGTGCAAAAGCCCCGAGCGGCCGCGTCTCGTCGAGGAGGTACTCGTTGCGGCCTGTGACCTTGAGCACGAAGGCCCCATCGACGGCCTTTGCATCGACATACAACCGACTACGTGCATATGTTAGCACTTCTCGCACTGTGTTGGCTTCGTCGCCTTCGTAGAGAACGCTCGAGGTCGCGCCTGGTCGCGTGACAAGAACGCGCATCACGTGACGTGAACCGCTGTATCGGCACGGAAACATGGGAAAGCGCAGCGTCCCGGCTTGGGTGCGAGCGTCGAGCGCCGGGTGGTGGACCCGGAGCCACGCTTGAAGAGATCGGATAACGTGCACGCAGTGCGGCCGCTCAAAGATCCCGCCATCGGCGACGGCGCTAAATTGATTGAGCCCGCGGTTGTCGTCGTCCAGCGTTGCCGACACGATCGAGCTACGGAGGCTCTCGTCATCGTAAACGAGGCTGCTGGCGCGAAGGCTCCAGCGCGAGACTATGTCTTCGTCTTCCTTCGGTAGCGCCATGGCGTCGGCGTCCTCTTCGCCGGTGCGCGGCGCGTCGGCGTTATCGTCGTCTTGGTTGGTCGCAGTCGCCGGCGCGACGATGGCCGGCGCCAGTAGCCCATGCGTGCGCAGCATCTCGAGCGGTAGCGTCCATCGCACCTCGCCCGTGACCAAGTGGCGAACGTACGTCCCGACGTCCGCGTCCTCGACGACAGCCCAGTCGCCAACGGTCGTCGCCATCGTCGGAAGATCGCAACACGCATCCGGTTCCTGGCGCCCGTTGTACGGATATCGTGTGTATCCGTAAGCATCCGGTTGACGTGCCACTTTCGAAAAATCTTGACAGCATGCAGGCGCGGTACGACGACGCATTGATGGGCATCGTGCAGAAGGAAGGCAGCATCCATGGCCTTCTGCATGTCTTCTTCGACTTCCTGCACCGCAACACCGACTTCTACGTCGTCTCGGACAACCCGCAGCGTCAAATGGGCTTTGCACCCGGCGTCGCCCAGAACCTGGTAGCGACGATCGACCGCGCCGCTGCGTAGCTCAGCCGCACGCCTAGGTGCTCCAGTCGTTTCAGCGCTTTCCAATGAAGCCGCTTGATGCTGTACCGGTGCGTGCGCCGCCGGCCGCGACGGTGCAGCCACCGCCGACACAGCAGCCCGACACCCGCCCGATAGCGCTGACCGACGACGGCAAGCAAGGTACATACCGCCCTCTTGCGCAATGGCACCATGGCATCCTTGGTCTCTAGTACCGGAAGGCAATGGTGGGCGAACGGACAAGTACTCGTGGACACAGTCGCTGCAAGAACTCACGGTACGTCGAGAGAAGCGGGTGTGCGGTTTGTGGGATGACCTTCCTGTAGGTGACGATCCCAGTACCCGCAGGCACCAAGTCGAGAGACCTCGACGTGCGCATGACGAGTGCGTCGGTACACGTCGCCATCAAAGGTCACAGTGTACGTAGCCAACCTATTGTCCAGTGGGAAGCATAACGTGTCGAGGGTTAGGCGCCGCTGGTCCACGGCACGTTTCCGGGCAAAATCAAAGTCGAAGAGTCGCTGTGGTCGCTTGACTCGAGCGAAGCCGTTGTCTTGTCGCTCGAGAAAGCAACGCCCAAGACGTGGTGGAAGTCCGTACTCGAGGTTGGCGCATCTCTTGTCGGCCGAATTGAATTTCGAATGGCGTCGGGTAATTGCTTAGGGCGACGCCGAGATCGACACGACCAAAGTCGACTCAACCATGCACATTAGCGACTACGATCCTGTGACGCAAGGCGCGATTCGCAAAGTCATGGTAGCTCCGTGCTTAGAAAGGACTTGGTGGATCGACTTCATCGTCGTAGTACGAGCAACGGCACGGAGGCAGCGGGTCGTCGGACGCCAAGTACCCTCCGATGAACGACGGTCCACCACGGCTCTAGATCCACAAGTCTACGATTTTGCAACCAAGTCTGGCATACTTTCACTTTTAGTAGATGGTTGTGCGACTACTGATGCAACTGGAATCGCGCCGCAATGTTCGAGTCTACAGTGGATTTTGGTGGAGTCGCAGAGGGATGTAGACGCCTAGATGAGTTTAGTACATGTGTGATAAAGTCTTGTGCTCTACTATCATAATGAGATTTGTGCCGACTAGTAACACAACTGGTCAGCGCCACTGGCAACACAACTGGTTAGCGCCACTGGCAACACAACTGGTTAGCGCCACTGGCAACACAACTGGTGAGCGCTCGTCGTCGCGTGGTCGGGCAAGCGCACCTTCGTCCAACCAAGACTTGGACCACCGCACGCATCAAAGTCGAGATGACCTTTCTTGTGGTATTTCGCAGCCTGCCAATGCTTGTCCACAAGAATGTCCGTGTGGCAACAGCGCGTCCTTTCTAACCATCACTCACCATATCCTGAACGGCATTTCGGCCAATGATGGTCGTTTTGATCTCTCGACAACATTGACGAAGCACCCAATTTCTCAATCTCAACGTCAACCTCAAAGACGCAACGACCCATGATTCCGTTTCCTTCGATTTCGCAGTTCCGACACCTTGTCGCCGCGGTCACTGAGCGCATCCAGTATGTCGGCCGCGATCCTGGAGCCGACCGCGCGATCTTTGACACGACGCGACCGCTGCCGACGCTGACGTTTACCGGCACGATCAAGCTGCATGGCTCGAACACTGCTGTCGTCTTTCAAGGCGATCGCCCGATGCAGTTTCAGTCGCGGTCCCGGGACCTCTCGGTCACGTCAGACTACGCGGGCTTTGCAGCGGCCATGACGTCGCACGCCACCGAGCTGCGTCAACTCCACGCCGCCATTTGCCGCGTCACCAACTGTGCGTGCGATGCCTCAATTGCGATCTATGGCGAGTGGTGCGGCGGCAGCATCCAGGGCGGCGTCGCTCTCGCGCAACTCCCAAAGATGTTTGTCTACTTTGCTATCAACGTCGACGGGCGCTGGCTGGACATGCACTTGCTCCATGATGTCGACTACCCCGACGCTCGAATCTATCACATCATGCGCTTTGGCACCTACTCGATCGAGATTCCGCTTGACGCGCCAGATGCGGCGCAGGCACAGCTGGAGGCATGGACCGCCGACGTCGAAGCCGAGTGCCCCGCGGCCAAGGCCCTTGGCGTCTCGGGCACAGGCGAAGGCATCGTGTGGGCGTGCACGTCGCCCGGCTACGCGCTCAACTCTCGGTTTTGGTTCAAGACAAAGGGCGACAAGCACGCGCTCACGTCGTCGTCGAGCGGAGGTCGCCAGCGGACGCCAGCGACGTCGCTTGCACCGGACGTCGTTGCCAGTGTCGAGGCGTTTGTGCGGGACTACGTCTCGGACAATCGCCTGCGCCAGGGGGTCAATGTCTTGGCCGAGCGCGGTCTCGAGGTTACCATCAAGCAAACCGGCGCCTTTGTGCAGTGGGTCACACACGATATCGAAACCGAAGAAGCCGACACGCTCGAAGCGAATGCGTCGACGCTTTGTCGTCCAATTGTCAAGAAGGCGATTGCGACGGCGGCGCGGGCGTGGTATCTCGCACAGTTGCAGACCTAACTCCTTTCAACAATCAATCTATAATAGAGTATGTACTAGCTATTCGCGCCGACATCGGCATCGATTTTGGCTTTAGTTACGAGACGAAAATGAGCTCGTCGCTCGGTAGTCTTTATTGTTTTTACACTGTGTACATTCAAGTGTCCTGGTATCGACAGCAACTAGGTTGACGCATCTAGAACGACCACGTCGCCGTTCTTGCCATGCAGCGTGCGCGTCTTGGGGGGTAGCATCTCGAGGTAGTCTTGCGCGAGGGTCCGGTCGCGCCGCTCGCCGCGGAGCTTGAAATAGGCCGATGCCGCGAGGAGCTCGTACGCTTCTTCGTCGTCAATCGTCGTCAAGAAGAGGAGCAGCGACGCCGCCTTGGCCTCGAAGTGCGCGGCGTCGTCAGGCCATAAAAACGTCGACTCGACGTAGTCTAAATAATGCGTGCGCAGCATGCGCCGACGCATCTCGGCGTGTCGAAAGCACTCCCGGCGCACGCTCGGCAGCTCGCGCAGCAGCACCAGCAAATCAGCGAGGCAAAGGTACCCGGCCGAGAGCACCATACCGAGTGTATGCGACCCGAGCACGCCGAATGCCGAGTGCATGAGGCGGTCGTCGGCATAGTGGAAAGCTGCGGCTTGGAACACGGCATCGTCGGTCGGAAGGATGCCATTACCAATGGGTTTATAGACCATGGGCGTCGCGAGTTGCAGTGGCGCGCTTGCTAGCAGAAAGCGACTGGTCCACGACAGGACTCTGCCGCGGCTGAGCACATGGAGGATCTCAATGTCGTCGTACTCGTTGTACTGGAGCACATGCACGCACGCGTTGGAGAGCGGGTGACGAATCAAGGCCGTGTGCGGACGGACAATGTCCAGCTGGTACATGTCGCCGTCGATGCACAGCGGGCTGCAGCGCAGATAATGCGTGCTGGGACTCGACGCGGTCACCTCGACCCACGGCGCGTCCGGGAGATCGACCGCTAGAGCATACGTGATTGTCGGCGTGGCCTCCACCGGTGCCAGTGCCGCGTCGTCGTCGTCGTTGTTGAAATCACCGTCGGCGGTGGTTGGCCACTGCACGGCCGGGTGCACCCACGGCTGCAGCTGCAACGGCGAGATCTCGAGAAGGTGCCAAATGTCCCGGAAGACGCCGTGGTAGCGACGCTTCTCGTGGAGCGCGGTCGCACTCAGTGCAAAGCGTCCATTGTTATAGTATGGCACGAGACTGAGCTGCGTCGCCCCGAGTGAAATGTGCAAGTGGTCGCCGCTCGGGAGCTGCAGTCCAAGGAACGACCGGCTGTTGAGCTCGAGAGCCACGAGCGCGCCGATCGCGTCGCCTGCGACGAGCACTTGGTTCGAGTAGCCGACGTACGAGATCGACGCGTACGGCCACGGACATGACCGGGTGCGCTGCAGCAGCTGCAGCGAGTGCGCATCAAACTGGTAGTCGTCCCACGGACACGTCGACACGAGGTGCACAAAGCGACCATCGCGCGTGAAGTACATGCCGAGCCCAAAGTTGGCCTTTCGGACAGGCCGGAACCCGAGGTCGCGGCGGGATTCGATGAACACGCCGCGGCGAGCGTCGACGCGCAGCTTGTACAGCGTCGGCGCATCCCATGTCCAAGCAATCAATGCTGTCGGGTCCGTCGGCAAGAAGGCCATCTCGAGCCGACTGCCCGCGCGATCGTCGTCGTCGAGCTCGGCGTCGTACGTGTAGATGTGCACGACATGTGGTGCGTCGCGCCGGCGGTAGCGGCCGGCGTCACCGTCGAGAGTCGGCTCGAGCAGCACTATATGGACCTCGTTTGCAAAGACTTGGCCTTGAAGCGGGATGGGCGACACAAAGCCGACCAGGAGGTCCGTGCCGTGGCCTGGTACGAGCGTGGGCACACACCGCAAGACGTACCCGTCGTCGGCGAGAGCAAGCTTCGGTGAGCTTGGCATGCTGCCTCAATAGCGCAAATAGCAAACTGGGACAAACCATGTTTGTCCCACCGGGTAATAAAAACTAGAAACGGGCACCATGGCGCGAGTGTCAGAAAGGACAGTGCGTGGGACAAACACTCTTTGTCCCACATGTGCTCCGGCGTGCGTCAGTTGGCCTTTGTAGGATGAGCAGTCACGGCGAGTGCGGGCGCTACCACCGCTACAAGGCGGCGACCAACGCCGTCCTCGAATGGGCGCGTCGCGCGACCAAGCCCAAGACTAAGAACGCCAAGAAGAAGGCCAAGAAGCACGGCGGTCGGTCGGCCGACGTCACCGAGTGGTCGGTCTCGCAGATCTATGCGGCCGCGCTCGAGGTTGTCGAGGCCGCCTTGCCCGTGCCCGCTGCCATCATGCGCCAGCTTGCAAACAGTATTCGACTTCGGTACCAAGCCATTTGCAAGTTGCCGCCCGACCAGGGCCACAAGCACATGCTCGACATTCTGCGGGCCATTGAGCTTCAATGGACGCCACTCGTGGTCGCGCCGACCGGCGCATCGAAGCCACCAGCGTCCGACACGATGAGCGGCGACGTCGACATTGTCAACGCCTTCGAAGCGCTCGCCACCGACGACAACGACGATGACGACGATGCAGATATGTGGGCGAGATTGAACGCGACGAACACGCCGCTGCCGCCGTTCGATATGGCGGCGTTCGTCGCGCCGGTCGACGCTATGGACGCGGAGCGCGCCGCACTGGAAGCCCGCCTCGAGGACGAGAAGTTTCAAATCCTCTGCTTCCTCCTCGACGTCGACGACATGAACCGCGAGGTCATGCTGGCGTGGGGTATGTTCAAGGGCGGGCACATGAGCTTGATGGCGGCGACGGCGGTCACGAACGCCTGCGTGCACGCTGTCCAAGTCCTCGGGAACGACATGATCTTCGCGCATCCGCACCTCAAGGACCTTGACCACATGATGGCGCTTCTCGTCTGCGACCAAGTGCTCGTGGACCTCGTCGCCGACGCGAAGAATGGCGTGTCGTTGAAGACAGCCGTCGAGCTGGTCGTTGTCGCCAAAAGGGCCATGGTGCAGCGGCTCCGGCCGGCGGCCGAGCGCACGATCGCCCAGCGCCTCAAGGTGCCGACGGTCGTTGCGTCCCGAGTGATCGATATCGTGCACCTGCACTTTGCCCAGTCGGATGCGTGGAGTCTTGACTGGACGTCGTCGCTCGGGAACAAAAACGGGTTCATCAGCCTCCAGCACGCGCTCTTTAGCTTTCTCGAGGTCATTACGCCCGGCCACCGCATGATGTGCCGCCCCGGGACCTTTGGCCCGGACTGGGACGAGCGTCGCCAACCTGCCGCGTCGCCCATGGACCTGTACCAGACGTTTTTTGCCAACATATTGCCGGCGCTTGTCCTTCATGTGCGGGACACGAGCCTTTTCAAGCTCGAGTACGAAGCCACGATGAAGCCGCTGCTCGTGCTCATCAAGGCGTACGTCAAGTCCAAGGAAGTGCCTGTCGCGCTCGTCTTTGCGTGCCAGTCGGTGCTCTGGAGTCTCTTCTTCACCCAAAGCAGCGCGCAGGATGGCATGTCCTGTGCCAAGGTCGTCGACGACACGCGCAGCACGCTCGCTCGTGTCACGCGCCAAATGCAGGCGCTTCGAGACAACAAAGACGGCATCCTCGTGCCGCCGCCGACCAAGAAGAACGTCGAGGCCGCGCTCGGCTGGCTCACAAACCTCCGCATCGCGACTTCGGCCGACAAGTACTTTACCCAAATGGAAGTCGACCGTGCGTGGTTCAACCCGTACATGGCCGGCCAGATTTTCCTCACGCTCACAATGGAGATCGGCTTCTCCATGGGCCTCGCGACGATGGATGACATTGGCCAGACGCGCATGGTCCTCCACCTCTACAACGCGCTCCGCGTCCTCGACAAGGTCCCGCCGAACGAGGACCTTGACAACTTGGCGACCATGTTTGAGCGCGGCAAGTCGATCTGGGTTGGTGGTCGTCCGACGGCCCGTGGTGACTTTGCAAAAGCCCATTTGCTGGCGTGGGGGTATGACGCCACGACAGCAGCGGCGTTGGCCGCCAACCTTCGCCACGACGCCGACGACTTTGTCGCCAAAGCCATGCTGCGCGACAAGCTCGACCACCGCAGCGAAGCGCAAAAGAAGAAAATCAAGCGCGGCGACCACGCGCGGAAGCTCCAAGCGACCGAGCCGGCGCCCGTGAGCAAGGCGTACCGGTACGTGGCGCACCTGACAGCGCCCGTGGCGGACGAGAAGCGCGATTGGACCCACCTGCCACGGCTCATGGACATTCTGGACGTGATCCACAGCGACGTCAATACGTTTTTGTACTTCAACCTCAACACGGTCGGCCAGCTCTTTCGAGACGCGTGGAAGGAGATGGTGACGCTCGGGGGCTTCAAGGGCAACAAGCTCGTGCCCGAACGCGGAATCACGGACGGCCCGTGGCGTGAGACGGACGCCAACATTCGCCTCCACAACGAAAACCTCTACTTTGAGACGCTTCTCGGGCTCTGCGACCGCGACCCGGACAATGAACGTCTCTTGATGGCCGCTGTCGTCGTGATGCACGCGGCCGACCGCATGCCGGAAGCCTACCTCGAGGCGCCGGTCGTCACACCGTAGGCTTGTTGGAACTGCCACGTCGTCCAAGCACAGTATGTAGGCATGTATTTAATGTGAAAGCCATATACCCTAACCGACTAGACTATGAGGAATCCTAGGCATGTATATAACGTGTCCTAACGTGTTGCAGTGCCTGACTGTCCAAGTTGAATGCGATGGCGCCACCATCGAGCCAAGAAGAGGAAGCGCTGGTTGAACACTAACCCTCGGTGGACACGGAGCGTACCAAGGAGTCGTAGGTGCTGATCATCGCAAGTCCCATCAAACGTCAGAAAGTGCGAAGTACTGGTTGATGGGCTAACTGTCGATCTTTTTAGTCGTCTTCGGGGTAGCGTGCCATCTAGCGGTTCGTCTATGTGGTAGTACGAACTGTGTACTTGGATTCGTGAACAATGTACGATCCGCTGATCCTGCCCAAAGGCAAACACGCATTCGCAACGCAAATCTGTGCTGCGTGCACCGCCACCGGTCCTTGGACGAGTCCAGACTACAACCCCCGCTGAGCAACATGAACAATGCTCCTGGTGGGTTGGTTCAACAGATGAATCTCGGTAATGTTGCGTGGCAAAGCTTAATAAGGTCTTGAATGCGCAAGACTCGAATGTAACTTAGAGAATCGCAAGATTCAGGGGTCCTTGTCGGAGTGTGCTTTGCATACTTTGTGGGACCTTGGACAAAGGCGAGGGTCTGATCTGAGTTGGTAGCCAGTGCGCGCGTCCAGCAACTACGACGCACCCAAAACAGCAACGTTGCATCGAGAGCATCTCGAAATTGCTTCGGAAATTTCTCGCGTCGACACGACGCGATGCTTGAGTAGACCGTATTGTCTTATTGAACAAGTGAAAACTCCCGACTTGCTACCGTCCTTGTGACCGCGGTAAGACGTGCGGATGCACTAGTTGAACACTGACGCGATGTACACGGAGCTGACAAACCTACAATTCTAATGCGACGGATGAGGCCGAGAGACAGTCGCGGTTCCCACTACCCATCGTTCATAAATCTATAAACCCTCCAATACCGGGAGTCCGATACTCGCGCAGGACAGCGGTTTGTGGTATCAAACCGTCTTGCGGGTGGGCGGAGCGGGGAAAGGTCATTTGGCGCTCAATGTTGCGTTTTGTCACAAAGGGTCGATTATCTCGTCTGCCGTGGGAAATGGCGAGACGAGTCGAGGCTTGGAGGCAGACGCCGACATCGAAACTACTTTAACCTCTTGTTCTTGGCAAGCTGATCGTGTGCGTCCCCTACAAGAGTCCAGTCGACAAGATGGCGATCATATCGCGTCCCGCCGTCGACCGAACGTGCTCCATTGCAGTGACGGCATTTGGGCGTAACTATACGTGACGACGAATCGTTTCGCTAGCGAGGGTGGGACTCCAACGTACAGACGGGCGGAAAGAAGTGCACATTGGACAATAACGTGATTGAGCCGCGTGTACTTGAAGGTGCCGATCCTCAAACTCAGACTCAGATACCCCAAAATACCGTTTCCTTTTGTGACAGCGCGTCCACTGTCGCTAGAAGGCTTGAGAGAAGAAGAGGTGATTGAACAATGGCTTGATTAGCTTGAGCTTAGATTCATTGCTAGATACGCGCACTAGCTACAAACTCGGACACAGATCTAGCCCTAATCTGTGTGGCGAATCTCGACATTCAGAGGTTCTCCTCTTATCTGTGTAAGCCGTGCTCCGTGGTCTGAGTGAGCCGTGCTCTGGGGATCGGACAAAGATTAGGGTTAGGTTTGGGTCTGCTATAGTAGCTGGTGTGCGTGTCCAGCAACGAGTCTAAGCTCAAGCTAATCAAGCCATTGTTCAATCACCTCTTCTTCTCTCAAGCCTTCTAGCGACAGCGGACACGCTGTCACAATCTTTGTCCGGTCGCTACGGAGTAGACCCACGCGTACACATCGACACGCAGACCAGAGACGGACCTCTGAATCTCGAGATTCGCCACACCGTTTAATTTGCGGACCTCGACAGTAGTACCCTGCAACGAGTCCTCAGAGAGTGTGGGACCAATGGAGAAAGGTGCGGCTGCCGATGTGACGGCACGTCCGCTGTCGCTGGAAGACTTGCTAGAAGAAGAGATAATTGAACAATGACTCGATTAACCCTAATCGTTGTCCACATCGAGCTCCCGGAGTCATGTATCCTCATCAAGTGTAGTGCGCGTGGCACACTGACAACATACGGACCTCGGAGCATTCGAGACTCGTAGTACAGTCAAGCGTCAATAATCTGATTATTGCCCTTGGTACGATGATGCGTTGAGTCGGAGCCGTGTGTATTGTAAACCCGGCCTCGCACTCATGCAGCTGTGTAAGGGACAAACACTTAATCCTTTGATCTGTGTCAGATTTCAACTGGCAAGGCAAACGGCAAGTGCCATGGCGACCGATGGCAGCGAGCGTGGACGCTACCACCGCTACAAGGCGGCGACCAACGTTGTTCTCACGTGGCTTCAAGAAGCCACCCAACCCAAGAACACCAATATAACGGTGCGCGCACGCTCCGCTAACGTCGCCGAGTGGTCTGTCTCGCAGATCTGGACTGCAGCGCTTGAGGTCGTTGAAGCCGCAACACCGGTACCATGCCGTATCCTGCGCGAGCTCGGGACGGCCGTCCGCCTGCGCCACGAGTACTCTCTCAAGATGCCCCCTGACGACGGCCATATGCATGTCCTCAACACTTTCCGCGCGATCGAGGCGCGGTGGACGCCGCTGGTGTCCGCCAAGACGCCAACGTCCACGACGCCGTTCGACTTGACGACGTTCTCGCCACCTACAGACGCGACCGACGCAGCGCACACGCGTCTGGTGGCTCGCTTGGAAGGCGCGCAGTTTCAATGTGTGTTCTTTTTGCTCGACCTCGACGACATGAACCGCGAGGTCAAGCTCGCCTGGGAAATGTTCCAGCGCGGCGAAATGAGCTTGATCGCTGCGACAGCCGTCACCAACGCCTGCGTCCACACCGTCGACGAGCTGAGCAAGACCTTGCGCATTGCGCACCCGCACTTCGAGGACCTTGACCACATCATGGCATTTCTGGTCTGTGAGGAGCTTCTCATCGATCTCGTCGTCGGCAACGCTGACCTAACCCTCAGCACCGCGGTCGAAGTGGTGGTCCTGGCCAAACGAGCGATGATCGACGAGTTCCGTCCCGCGGCTGAGCACACAATCGCCAAGGCGCTTCAGACGACAATAACGGCGGCGGCGTGCCTCATCGACCGCGTCCTCAACCAATACGAAACGCCCTCGCGCTTTGGCGACCTGGAATGGACGGCGACATTGGACACAAGCTTGGTCAACCTCCAGCAGGGCCTCCACACCATGATCAAGGTCCTTCCGCCCGGCACTCGCTCGGCCGTGCCGGATGGCTTCTTCAACCGTCACTGGCCCGAGCGCCACGGACTTGCATCGTCACCTAGCGACTTGCTCAAGACGTTCCTCGCCCACATTTTGCCCGTATTTTTGCTGCATGACGCGGGCGACGTCATGCTTCCACGCGAACCGACGACCAATCCGCTGTTTACGCTTCTTCGGACGTACGTCAAGACGAAGCGAGTGCCCGTCGCGCTCGTCTTTGCGTGCCAATCTCTCTTGTGGAGTCTCGTCTACACTCAAGGAACGTCAGACGCCCACTACGCCAACATCGTTGACGATACGCGCGTCACGATCGCCCGTGTGACGAGCCAATTGACGACGTGTTGTGAGTTCGCCGACGGTCGCTTCGTGCCAGCGGCCACCGCATCCAATATGGCCATGGCCTTGCGCTGGCTTGTCAACCTCCGTGTCACTACGTCGCCGAGCAAACCGTTTGGCCAAATGGAGGTCGACCGTGCGTGGTTCAACCCGTACATGGCCGGCCAGCTTCTTCTCACGATCACGACCGATATCACGTTTACCTTAGGCTTGACGACGATCGATGACATTGGCCAAGCGCGCGCGATGATCCACCTCTACAACGCGCTCCGTGTCCTCGACAAAATCCCAGCAAACAAGGACCTCGACACGTTGGTGGCAATGTTTGAGCGTGGCAAGTCCTTGTGGTTGAGCGGTCGTCCAACCTCTCGCGGTGACATTGGATGCGGACGTTTGCTGGCGAGGAGCTACAACGCTGTCAAACTCACGTCCCGCGATCGGCTGGACCACCGCAGCGCGGCGCAGAAGAAGATGCAATCGCGGTGTGATGCGTTGAGCCAGCGACGCTTGCCCATTGAGCCTGCGCACGTGAGCAAGGCGTACCGTTACGTCACCCGCACAACGACGTCTGACGACGGTCCGCTAACAAAGCTTCCTCGGGCTCTCCATATCAAGGGCGTCATCGACAGGGACCATGACTGCTTTCAGTACCTCAACCTTTGCATGGTCGGGCAACTCTTCCGCGGGGCGTGGAAGGAGATGGTGACGGCGTTCAGCGTCAGCGACCTGCTGCTTGTGCCGCTTGTGCCGGCGCAGGGGGTTGTCGACGGTCCGCGGCGCGAGACGGACGCCAACGTTCGCCTCCCCAACGTAAACCTTTTTTTCAAGTTGCTCCTCATACTCTGTGCCCGCGACCCGGACGACCATCGCGTCGCCAAGGCTGCAGAGGCGATGATGCATGTCGCCGAGCGTATGCACGAAGCGTACATTGCGCCGCCCGTTGTCACCAAGTAGCACTTTTGATCGTGAGGATGCGAGCATAAATGTATGGGCATCGTTCCGTCTCTGTCATTCCAGCACTCGTCAAGCTGTGTTTACCGTCAAGTCAGAGTGTCATCGTGAGCCGCGATTCTCGTTGCACAAAGCCCACTGTGGCATGGCAGCAACTGTCAACGTCGCCAACCCACGCTCATTTCCAAGCTTGTCGAGTTCAAGTCTGTGACTCGTTGAACCCACCAGTTC
>NW_008246107.1:77181-83009 GCF_000281045.1 Saprolegnia diclina VS20 | reverse complement strand
CCCGCTGCCATCTTGCGCAAGCTTGGGACAGCCATCCGTCTTCGCCACCAGTACTCTCTCAAAATGGCTCCCGATGCCGGCCATACGCATGTCCTGAACACACTTTGTGCGATCGAGGTCCAGTGGACGCCGCTGGTGCCCATCAAGACGCCAGGTCCTGTTAGTGAAGCGAGTGGCGATGCAGCTAACAGCCATGTCAACGTGACCAACGCCTTTGAGGCCCTCGCCACCGACGACGTGGATGACGACGCCGACGTGTGGGCAGAGACGCCGATGACGCCGTTCGACATGACGACCTTCGTCACGCCGGTCGGTGCTGCCGACGCAGCCCGCGCAGCGCTCCTGGCGCGTATCGAAGACGAGAAGTTCCAGTGCAGATGCTTCCTCCTTGACTTTGACGACCTGATGCGCGAGGTCAAACTTGCCTGGAAAATGTTCAAGGATGGTCAGACGTCGTTGCTCGCAGCGACGGCCGTCACCAATGCCTGCGTTCACTCCGTCCAAGTGCTCGGCAACGATTTGAGCTTTGCCCACCCGCATCTCAAGGACCTCGACCATATTTTGGCGGTTTTCGTGTGCAGCGACCTCCTCGTGGACCTCGTCTCGGACCACGATGGCCTCCGACTTGGCACTGCCGTCGAGCTTGTGGTGCTGGCCAAGCGGTCGATGATCGAGCGTCTCCGCCCCGGTGCCGAGCGCACGATCGCCAAGACGCTCAAAACGACGACGGCGGCGGCAGCGTACTACCATGCCAGCGTCTGTGCTCAGTTTAATTTTGAGCTCGCATCTGCCATCTTCAACGGGCCGTCGACATTGGACCGCAGCCTCATGTTGCTCCAGGACAGACTGGTGTGCACGCACGACGCCATCAAACCCGAGAAGTGCATGATCCTACGGGACGGGTTCTTTGGCCGTAGCTGGGCCGAGCCGCACGAGCTCGCGTCGTCGCTCGAGGACTTGCACCAGACGTTTTTTGGTCATATTTTGCCTCTACTCGTAATTCATGTGCGCGAGCGAAACACCTTGAAGACTGCAAACGAAACATCGACAAGCCCTCTTCTGGAGCTTGTCCGGGCGTACGTCAAGTCCAAGGACATCTCGTTGGCCCTTATCTTTGCCTGCCAATCGCTTTTGTGGAGCCTCTTGTGCACGCAAGGCACGCCAAATGACGCGATGCACTGCGCCAAGGTCGTCGACGACACGCGCGTCACGATCGACCGCTTGGCGCGTGACATGCAAGCACTTCGCGACAACGTGGACGGCATCCTCGTCCCGCCAACAACAGAGAAGAACACGCTCAATGTGCTATTTTGGTTCGACACGCTGCGCCGTATTACGTCGCCCAACAACTCGTTCTCGCAACTCGAAGTCGACCGCGCGTGGTTCAACCCGTACATGGCCGGCCAGCTCCTCCTCACAGTCACGATCGAAATTACCTTTGTCATGGGCTTGATCACCATGGATGACATTGGCCAGACGCGCATGGTCCTTCACCTCTACAACGCGCTCCGCGTTCTCGACAAAATCCCGCCGAACAGAGACCTCGACAACTTGGTGGCGATGTTTGAGCGCGGCAAGTCGGTTTGGGTTGGTGGTCGTCCGACGGCCCGTGGCGGCTTTGTCAAAGCCCATCTGCTGGCGTGGGGCTACAACGCGTCGACGGCGACGACCATGGCGGCCAACTTGCTCAGCGACAAGGAGACAGTCCTGGCCAAGGCTGCGCACAGCGATAAGATGGACCGCCGTAGCGCTGCCCAGAAGAAGACATTCAAAGTCAGCGACATTGCTCGGATGCTGCTGCCGACCGACCCGGCGCCTGTGAGCAAGGCGTATCGCTACGTGACGCGGACGATGCTGCCCGATGACGTCGACGCAACACGTCTCCCGCGTGCCCTCGACATCATGGACGTCGTTGAGAGCGACTTTAACGCGTTTTTGTACCTCGACCTCAACAAGGTCGGGCAGCTCTTTCGCGGTGCGTGGAAGGACGTGATTCACACCTTGGGCTTGAATCGACTTGCGCTGGTGCCGGCGCGCGGGATTGTCGACGGGCCGTGGCATGAGTCGGACGCCAACATTCGCCATCAGAGTGAAAACCTCTGCTTCCAGACACTCCTCGCCCTCTGTGACCGTGACCCGGACGATGATCGCGTCTTGAAAATCGCGGAGGCATTGATGCACCTCACGGAGCGCTTGCCCGAAGCATACCTCACGTCGCCGGCCGTCGCTCCGTAGCCCTTACAACGTCTATCGAGATTGTACAGAGGGAATTGAGAGTCTTTGCTTGCACCTTATTGTTGCGACCAAGCTCAGACTATGAGGCTATTGCTAGATGGTATCCCGGTAACACGAAACTGCATGGATGACAAGGGCCACGCGCGCCGTAGATCTTACCGTTGGTTCAGCACGACAAAAATGGGAGCGTTTGGGGGCTGTAGGACAGCATAGCAATGCAGGCAAGGGGTTGCTGGCTAGAGAGGCTGCCACGTATTCTTATTGCGTAAATTGGGACAAACCCCTTTGTCCCAGAATTAAAAATATGGATCCAGAAAGCAAAGTGAACGGCGACCACATGACTAGCGCGGGCGCGTGTGGGCGCTACCATCGCTACAAGGCGACGACCAACGCCGTCTTCGAGTGGCTCCACCGAGCGACCAAGCCCAAGACCAAGAACGCCAAGCGCAAGGTCAAGAAGCACGGCGCGCGGTCGGCCAACGTCGCCGAGTGGTCGGTCTCGCAAATCTACGCCGCTGCGCTCGAGGTCGTCGAGGCTGCCTTGCCCGTGCCCGCTGCCATCTTGCGCAAGCTTGGGACGGCCATCCGCCTGCGCCACCAGTACTCTCTCAAAATGGCTCCCGACGCCGGCCATGCGCATGTCCTCAACACACTTCGTGCGATCGAGGTCCAGTGGACGCCGCTGGTGCCCATCAAGACGCCAGGTCCTGTTCATGAAGCGAGTGGCGATGCAGCTAGCAGCAATATCAACGTGGCCAACGCCTTTGAGGCCCTCGCCACCGACGACGTGGATGACGACGCCGACGTGTGGGCAGAGACACCGATGCCGCCGTTCGACATGACGACCTTCGTCGCGCCGGTCGATGCTTCGGACGCAGCCCGCGCAGCGCTCCTGGCGCGTATCGAAGACGAGAATTTCCAGGTCATGTGCTTCCTCCTCGACCTCGACGACCTGATGCACGAGGTCATGCTGGGCTGGGCCACGTACAAGGATGGTCAGACGTCGTTGCTCGCAGCGACGGCCATCACCAACGCCTGCGTCCACTCCGTCCAAGTCCTCAGCAACGACTTGAGCTTTGCCCACCCGTACCTCAAGGACCTCGACCATATTATCGCGCTTCTCGTTTGCGATGGCATCCTCATGGACCTCGTCTCGGACCATAATGGCCTTCCTCTTGGCACCGCGGTCGAGCTGGTTGTCGTTGCCCAGCGCGCCATGGTGCCGCGGCTTCGTCCGGCCGCAGAGCGCGCGATCGCTCAGCGTCTTCAGACAACGTCGATGGTCGCGTCACGCTTTGTCGACCGTGTCTCCGCCCAGTACATGGCCGAGGCGTCTCTTGCACAGCTCGAATGGTCGTCGACGTTGGGTCTCAACAGCAGCCTTGTCTACCTCCACCGGTTGTTGTACGGCTTTCACGAGGTCATCAAGCCCGGTCTTCGCATGGTCTGTGAAGACGGCTTTTTTGGCCGCGACTGGGCCGAGCCGCACGCACTGGCCGCGTCCTTGGCCGACTTGTACCAGACGTTCTTTGCGCATATTTTACCGCCGCTAGTCACGTTCCTACAAGGCCGCGGCCCCAACAAAATCGAGCACGAAGCCGAGATGACTCCCTTGCTTGTGCTGCTCGAGACGTTTGTGAAAAAAAGAGAGCTCTCGGTCGCCCTTGTGTTTGCGTGCCAGTCACTCTTGTGGAGTCTGTTTCTTGCTCAAGGACCGGCCACGGACGTCATTACGTGTGCCAAGATCGTCGACAACGCGCGCGTCACGATCGCCCAAGCGACGACTCAGATGCAAGCCGATCGCGACAACGTCCTTGGGATGTTTGTCCCAGCGACGACCCAGAAGAATGTCGACGTGGCGCTTGCGTGGCTTGGCAACCTCCGCATCATGACGTCGCCGACCAAAGACTTTAATCAGATGGAAGTCGACCGGGCGTGGCTCAACCCATACATGGCCGGCCAAATCCTCCTCACGATTGCGATGAAGGTGCGCTTCTCCATGGGCCTCGCGACCATGGATGACATTGGGCAGACGCGCATGGTCCTTCACCTCTACAACGCACTCCGCGTCCTCGACAAGATCCCACCGAACAGAGACCTCGACAACTTGGTCAATATGTTTGAGCGCGGCAAGTCGGTGTGGGTCGGAGGCCGTCCGACCGTCCGTGGCGGCTTTGTCAAAGCCCATATGCTGGCGTGGGGCTACAACGCGTCGACGGCGGCGGCCTTGGCGGCCAACCTCCACCGAGACAAGGAAGCCTTCCTCGCAAAGACGACGCTTCGCGACCAGAGGGACCACCGCAGCGACGCCCAAAAGAAGCACCCCAAAATCAGCGACTTTGGTCGAGAGCTCCAGACGACCGACCCGGCGCCCGTGAGCAGAGCGTATCGACATGTGACGCGTCTGACGGACAAGACAGACAAGGACGGATCGGCGCGGCTTCCATTGGCCATTAACATTATGAACGTCCTCCACAGCGACTATAACGCGTTTCAGTACCTTGACCTCAACAAGGTCGGACAGCTCTTTCGCGCGGCGTGGAAGGCTATGATTCAAGCATTCGACTTCAAAGGCCTGGCCTTTGCGCCAGAGCGTGGCATCGTCGATGGTCCATGGCGCGAGACGGACGCCAACGTCCGCGTGCACAATGAAAACCTCTTTTTCCAGACGCTCCTCGGCCTCTGCGACGTCAACCCCGATCATCCGCGCATTTTGGTGGCCGCCGCGTCGATGGAGCAACTCGCGCAGCAGATGCGCACTGCCCACACGAGCGCGACCGGAAGCCGCTCGTAGATCGCTCCAGCAGTCATTTCCTGGATATAGACCAACGAGATGACAGAAGTTGCAAAGGTTCTAACAGCATGACTATAATCAAATAGTCTTTTTCAGCTTGTGGTTGGCATGATCGCACTCGGTCATGGCCGTCGGCTCAAGGTACATTTCGTGCTCGCGGCTCGTGACCTGCGTCAACTCTTTGACCATCTTCACGACGCGATCGTCGTCGGGGTTGCGGTCGCAGCGTCCAGGAAATCTTGATTACAGGGCAGCAACCATGGCGGCCAGTAGTTGCAGCGACCACGATGCGCGACCGGATGGACCACCGTAGCGCAGCGCAGAAAATGAAGAGTCCGAAGGTGCGCAACCACGCTCACAAGGTCTTGGTGACCGAGCCCGGTCCCGTCAGCACAGCGTATCGATACGTGACGCGGTCGGCAGCGCCGGTCGACACGGCGCAGCTTCCGTGCATTTTCGACGTGATGAACGCCGTCCACAACGACTACGACGCGTTCCAGTACCTCAACCTCAACGCGGTCGGACAGCTCTTCCGTGACGCGTGGAACGAGCTGATCCAAACCGTTGGCTGTACAGGCTACGCGCTCGAGGACGGTGACTCGTCACGCGAGATGCCCATCCGTAGGCGCCTTGGTGTTGAAAGCCTACTAGTTCAGTCGCTCCTCGGGCTCTGCGACAGCGACTCGAACGACCCTCGCGTCACGATCGTGGCTTTGGCGTTGATGCGCGTCGCCAAGCGCATGCACGAAGCGTACGTCATGCCATAGCGCTCGAGGTACTCTCGCTACACCAATGTATT
>NW_008246107.1:70371-76648 GCF_000281045.1 Saprolegnia diclina VS20 | reverse complement strand
GAGTGGCTTGGCTGGCCGCTCGGGAGGGCCCAGGCGCGCGAGGTCATTGACGCATACACGACGTCGCCAGGCGTTGCGGTCGTGCCGGCGGCGCACCTCTCGATCCAGAGCGCCGACTGGCATCACGCCTTGGACATGGCCCACCAGTCCATCCAGATGATGTATTCGCTGCAAGCATCTCTCTCGCTGCAGCTGTCGCACTTGCTGCTCGATGCGACTGGCGTTGCGCCAACGTTGTTGCCGCCACGTGCAAACAGCGTTGGCACCGTCGCCTTCCTGCTCCCGTCCATGTTTACGGGCGGCGAGATGGTCCTATCGAACGACAACGCCACGCATATGTGGCAGCACGACTCACATCTCACGCGGCTGCACTGTCTGATCCACGCCGCGTCGACGGTCGTCACGGTTCATCCCATCACGAGCGGGCGGCGCGCGCTTTTGGTCTACGACCTCGTAGACACGTCGCCGTCGACGCGCTTCGAGGACGCGGTGGCCAAGCTCGCGGCGGCGGCGCGCGTGACGCCTCGGCCATTTCACTTTGCGAGTCTTCGCTTGTCAGTACCAAACCCGACGTTGGCCTACGACCAGCTCACGCATGGCGACAAGCACGTGGTGCAGGCGCTGCTTCAGTCCGGCGCGTACGACGTGGTGCTTGCCGAGCATGAGAAATACGCCGACCTCTTCAACGACGGCGACACGGGGTACGCTGCGACGATCCGGCGCTTCCAGGAGGTGCCCGGTGCGGCGCTGCCCGACGTCGTCGCGGACCGCACGCACTACCTCTCGGCCGAAGCCCTTCTCTTGGAGAAGGCCGACCCGCGCCAGGACAGCTACAGCGGGCCCCGGTACTCGCTCTTCTTCTGGCCGAAATGCGCTCGCATTCTCGTCGTCGACCTCGAGACCGGCGTCCACGCGCTCCAGGACAGCGTCCGCAACCGTTCGGATGAAAATACGCTTCTCGGTCAACCGTCGATGACGGCTCTTCTCGATGCTCTCTTGGTCCGGTTCAACGACCGCACCGAGCCCGAGGTCGGTGCGTCGTACGGCCAAAGCCTCTGCGTCTTGTGCGACGTGCTCATTGCGCTGCGAGAGACTGCTACGGTCCAATACCTTGTGCGCGACATTGCTCGGTACACCAAGGACGCCGACTCGTTCACAGGCGTCGCGTGCGCCATTTCGAAGCTGATCGCCTCTTTTGGCTGGGAAACACTCTCGGTCTCGCTGCACGCCATGCTGCGCCGCTGGAGCAAGAGCGCGCGCGGCCTCCACTTGTGCTACCGCCTCGTCGCCAACTTGGCCGGCGCCGCCGAGTCGCCGATCTGCGCGCCCATGTCGCAGCCGTTCGCGGTCGAGTGCATCGTGTCGCTTTGGTCGCAACTTGCGGCCGAGGTCGAGGATGTCATCCAGCCATGCGGTACGGTCATCGTGGAAGACGGCTGCATGGACGACAGCTGCGCCGCGGAGGCGCCCCGTGCTATCTTCCAGTACACCTTGTTTCTGCAGTTGTACGTGGCCCGCCCAGAGCTCCTGCGCCAGCGCTGGCTCTACAACCGCCTGCCGGACTCTGTCGTGGCCCACATTGCGTCGTATCTCGGGCCACCCGTGTCGCTGGCCGAGATGCAAGGCATGGATATCTTCGAGCCTGTGCTCGACATGACACCGGGTGTGGCGGCAGCGATGCGCCTTGGGCTGGACCCTCGCGCCAACATGGGCTTCATCAACGACATCCTCGACGCGTACCTGCATGGCACCGACCCTGACCTCGAGGACAACGTCCACTTTGACCGGCAGCTCGTGTCGTCGCTGTTGGTGGTCGCCGCCGTCGGCCACCGGTTCACGGCCGTGCTGGACCAGCTTACATTTGATCGGCACTTGGCGCTTGCTCCGTCGATTCTCGGGTTCGTGCAGCTCTGGCCCGAGATTGCCTCGCCCGCCATTCGCCAACAGTGCTCGGAGCTGCTGCTGGACGCGGCGGGCGACAGTATCGTCGCCAACCAAGGCCGGATCGGTCGGTCCCGGCCCTGGCCCGTGCTCAACGCAGTCTCGGCGCTGACATATTTTGCCCAGTTTGACCGCGTCCACTTGATGACGTTCATGGCCACGTGGCTTGCGGCGCTGGGGCGCGACGCCATTCGAACGACGCTCGGCGATGTCGTGATCGAGTTGCAAGCGCTGGTGCCGTCTGAGGCGCGCTTGCTCTCGCGACTCGCGCGCGTCTACTTGGCAGACGTCGCCAACGCGCCCTCTGTGCAGCGTCTCACCGACTATGCGCTTCTCAACATTGCTGTGCCGGCGTGCTGCGACCATTGCCGCGACTTTGAGCGGTACCTCAAGGACCCCGTGCGCGTCACGTTTGCCGTTGGCGACTGGAACGCGTGCGACCGCATGCTCAAGCGGGTGCGTCGTCATCCGCTGCAGTTGCAGCTGCAGCACACCACGTCGCCACGTCATGACGACAATTTCGAGCTCGAGCACGACTTGGAGTACGACGAGGTCGTCGACGCGGCGTTCGTATGCAAGGTGCGTCAGCCAGGACAAGTCACGGCCTCGGCGCTGCGCGACCACTTTGCCCGCCAGCGCGACGCCACCGAGCTTACGCAAAAGACACAGCGCATCACCGCCATTCGTGACGCGGCGATGGCCTCCATGATGGGCTCCGACGGATCCACCACGTACGACTGGTAGATTGTCAACACTAAAATATTATTGTGTAAATGCCAATCTCGCCGCGCTGGCGACGTTGCTGGAGGCGCACCAGGCTTGGCGCGGCCGAAGCGTGCCATCTACTCTCAAGCCCTATCACGTGAACGACCGGGACTCGCGCAACAAAAGCCAACGCACTACCTCCGCTGCGGTGCGCAGGCTTTTCTGGGCCGACGCTCTGTCGTCGCGCGCTTAGTAGCAGTGTTGCTATGCGACATGACGTCAGTGGCAAAATGACAAACTCAAAACTCAAAAAATCACGAGTCTCAGTCTTAAAGACCTCGTCGGATGCAGAGTCTTCATGTAACAAGGTAAGCCCCCGACTACCACGATCGCTCCCGAACGGGTGGGTCACTGTGCACCGTCACCGACGCCGTGTCGTCTTGTCTTCAGTTTCGTTCGTCTTGCATCCATATCAGTCCAAGTCCCATCATCCTCTGCGCCTTTGCACGTTGCTTCGGCTTGCCACGTTGAAGTATGCCCTTAGTCTAGTTCATCGTATCCAGCATAGTCAGTCGAGGTTAGTCTTCTGCCGTATTTCTTTCCAACGATCACATTCAGTTTTGCCTTCTCTCGACCACCGGGTCTTGGCGACGTCCAAGAGCCACTCGTTACATTTGGTGGCACTCGTTGGTTGCGTTCCATCGAGCGCTGCTGGTTGAGACGAGGCGCATCATGAGCGACGCGGCGACGACGGTCGTCGAACTCGCGGAGGACGCGCGAGCTGTGTGCGAGGCCGGTAATCTTGGAGGCGGGCTCCCAAGACGCATGTTCGTAGCTTTCGCCGTGCCAGGCGACGAGGTAATGATGCTCGCTTGGCGCACGTCTTCATCGAGGATGGCTTCGACCAAGAGCATCGGGTTGCCATCTTCATCGAGCATCGTGGGCACTGCCTTGGGAATCGACGCATGATGAAGCGATCCTTGGCGAGCTTGAGACGGTCGACGTTGAAGACGGGATGCAGGCGACCAACGTCGACCGTCTCAAGCTCGCCAAGGACACGCCCGATCGCTTCATCACGCGTCGATTCCCAAGGCAGTGCCCACGATGCTCGATGAAGATGGCAACCCGATGCTCTTGGTCGAAGCCATCCTCGATGAAGACGTGCGCCAAGCGAGCATCATTACCTCGTCGCCTGGCACGGCGAAAGCTACGAACATGCGTCTTGGGAGCCCGCCTCCAAGATTACCGGCCTCGCACACAGCTCGCGCGTCCTCCACGAGTTCGATGACCGTCGTCGCCGCGTCGCTCATGATGCGCCTCGTCTCAACCAGCAGCGCTCGATGGAACGCAACCAACAAGTGCCGTCTCATGCGCCTCGCGCTTGAGCTTCGTCGCCTGCAGTCGCTACGGCTACTGCCTCCTTTGCGGCCGCCACTCGTGCTTCCACTTGCGGCCCATTCACGCACAACGCGCCGTTGCCTCGTACCCCGGCTCCACCGCGTGCCGACAGCTTGCGCCAACGCCCGCCGCGTCGCACGCTGCACAACGTCCATTCGGTGTCTTTGCAGCGATCGTCGTCCGGTTTGCTCACGCCTCGTCCCATGCCCTTAGTCTAGTTCATCGTATCCAGCATAGTCAGTCTAGGTTAGTCTTTTGTCGTACTAGTATTTCTTTCCAATGATCACTTTCACTGTTCCAATGATCACTTTCACTGTTGCCTTCTCCCGACCACCGGGTCTTGTCCAAGGCTTACGCTTCCTCATCACGTGCAGTAGCAGTGCCTCAACGGCGCCGTCCAAAAGCCACTCGTTACACTTCAACTCCAAAGTCATTCGTTTCTGGCTCGAGAGGAAGCCCCCTCCGACCATGTCTGCCCTTCTTGCACCTTGGTTTGGTCGAGCGCGACGATGCAACGAGACCGGCGCGCACGATATGGTAGCTGTATCGATGCTCCTCACGTGTCCCTTGATCTATGGTTAGCAACCGCAACGACCATGGAGCGACAGTGCTACGACCGTCTACGCGAGGCAGTGCATCTCGTGCATGCGGTTCGCGACGTGCGTCAACACTTTGGCAATTTGGACAAGGCGATGGTCGTCGGGTTTGCAGTCGCAGAGCGCGAGGAGCGTTTGGGAAACCATGATTTCACTCTGATGGCGGGCGTGGACGTCCGTCTCGTGCCACGGACCACTGTAGACGTGAGTCGCGACTGTGGTGTGGAGCATTCCCTCCACGCTTCACGAAAGAGCTGGCCGACCCGTTTGAGGTCGAGGTATAAAAACGCGTCAAAGTCGCTGAGGACGATGGCCCGAATGGCAAAGGCACTCGGAAGGCGCGTGGCGTCCACGTCGTCCGGCAACATTGTCCGTGTCACGTAGCGATACGCCTTGCTCACGTGCGCGGGCTTGGTCGGTTCGAGCTTCTTCCGAGACGTGTTGTGCGGCGTCGACGCCCTCTGCGCCGCACTGCGGTGGTCCATGCGGTCGCGCAGCGCGCCTTTGGCAACGTACTCTTCGTGGTCGTCGCAAATGCCGGCCGCCATGGTCGCGGTCGTATACGGGTTGTAGCCCCACGCGAGCAAATATGCTTTTAGAATATTGCCACGGGCGGTAGGGCGGCCGCCGACCCACACCGACTTGCCGCGCTCGTACATGGTGACCAAGTTGTCGAGGTCTCTGTTCGGTGGGATCTTGTCGAGGACGCGGAGCGCGTTGTAAAAGTGGAGTATCGTACGCGCTTGGCCAATGTCATCGATCGCCGTCAAGCCCAAGGTGAACGTAATGTCCATATTCATCGAGAGAAGAACTTGGCCCGCCATGTACGGGTTGAACCACGCGCGGTCGACTTCCTTTTGGCTAAAGTACTTGTTGGCCGACGTTATGCGTCGGATGTCGTCAAACCAGCCAAGGACCACCTTGACGTTGTGCATGGTCGGCGCTGCCACGAGTAGACCGTCCACAATGCCACGATCGGCTTGCATCTGGGTGGCGTGGCGGTCGATCGTCCAACGCGTGTCGTCGACGACCTTGGCGCAGTGGATCCTATCACTTGGCGCGCCTTGCGTAGACAAGATGCTCACCAAAAGCGCATTGCAGGCAAAGAGAAGGGCCACCGAGATGTCCTTGGACGCGACATACGCCCGAAGAAGCTCGAGAAACGGGCTCGTCGACGGGCCGTGGGCAGTCATCAAGGGGTTGGGGACGCGCACGTGGAACGTGAGCAGCGGCAAAATGTGACCAAAAAACGTTTGGTGCAAGTCCCACAGCGATGACGCGAGCTCGTGCGGCTCGGCCCAGCTACGGCCAAACTGCCCGTCCGCCAGGATGACGCGCCAATTGGGTGCAATGCACTCGTGCACGCCGACCAACCTGTCCTGGAGGAGCGTGAGGCTAGCATCCAGTGCCCTCGGTTCCATGAAGACGACAGGGAAGAGCGCACACGTAAACTGGGCACGGACGCTGGCGTGGAAGCGCGACGCCGCGGCCGCCGACGTCTTGAGCGTTTTGGCGATCACGCGCTCGGCATCGGGACGGAGACGCTCGATGCTCACCCGCTTGGCCAACACCACGAGCTCGACCGCGGTGCCAAGTGTGAGACCGTCGTGCTCGGACACGAGGTCGATGAGAAACTC
>NW_008246107.1:66777-67662 GCF_000281045.1 Saprolegnia diclina VS20 | reverse complement strand
TTCAAGGATGGCCAGACAGCTCTGATGGCGGCGACGGCCATCACCAACGCCTGCGTTCACTCCGTCCAAGTCCTCGGCAACGACTTGAGCTTTGCGTACCCGCACCTCAAGGATCTCGACCACATTATCGCGCTCCTCGTCTGCGAGGATCTCCTCATCGACCTCGTGTCCGACCACGACGGTTTAACACTAGGTAACGCGGTCGAGCTGGTTGTCGTAGCCAAGCGAGGGATGGACGAGGAGCTTCGACCTGCTGCCGAGCGCGACATCATCCAGCGTCTCAAAACAACGGCAGCGGTCGCAGCCCGCCTCGTCGACCGCGTCCTCGCGCAGTACGAAGCGCAGTCGGACCTTGCCAATCTCAGCTGGGCATCCCGACTGGCGCGTAACGGCGTTGTCGACCTCCAGTACATTCTGTGCAGCCTTCTCGACAGCATTGCGCTTTTGGGACAGTGCCCGGCCGCCATCGCATTGCCTTCCGCGATGGCCCCAACTGGGCCGAACCCGATGCGCTCGCATCGTCCGTGGCGGATCTATACCACACCTTTTTGGCCAACATTATGCCCGTGCTCATGTACTACACGCAAGACTTGGCCTGCCTCAAGCTGCCACATGAAGCCAACATGAAGCCGCTCTGGGAACTCGTGCAGGCGTACGTAACGACCAAGAGAGTGCCGGTGGCCCTTCTCTTTGCGTGCCAATCTCTCTTGTGGAGCATCTTTTGCGCGCAGCTCCCAACGAACGACGCCATCAGCTGCGCCAAGATCGCCACTTGCACGAAACAAGCGATTGCTCGTGCGACGCGCCACGTGACGGCGTGCCGGGACAACGAAGACGGCATCCTCATCCCGCCGCCGTCCCAAAAGAACATTGAGAGGGTCCTCG
>NW_008246107.1:54922-65931 GCF_000281045.1 Saprolegnia diclina VS20 | reverse complement strand
GCAGCAGGATCAGGATGGCCGTGACGTACGACGAGGCGATGGGGACGCTCTGCGCCATGTTCGACACGTTCGACCGCGAGACGATCTCATGCGTGCTCGAGATGAACCGCGGCCAGCTCGAGAGCACCATCGACACGCTCCTCGGGATGCAAGCCGATATGAACGGCGAGCCGGCGCCGGTCGAGCCGCTATCCGCCGCCCGCGCCCGCGTCGCGCTGCCCGACGACTTCTTGCGCCTGCCAGGCTACACATCGGCGATGGAGCAGGAGGCGCAGGATCGCATGATGGCTGAGATGCTCCAGAACGAAGACTTTTTCCGCAACGAGCTCATGGCCGACAGGGAGTTCAGCGCCTACTTGGGTACTCGCTGCCGCGCCGTCGCCTGCGCTCATCTTGGCGATACATAGGAACGCCGCCGCACCACGCACGGGCCTCGCCCACGCGCCGCCTCTCGAACGAAAAGTCGGCCATGGAGGTCGCCAACGAGACGCTGACTGCAGTCTCTGGCAAGCTCTCGACCATGAGCGTTGGTACAGCCATGCCATCGATGTCAGCAGAAGCTAACCGCACCACGTTGGGCTAGCAATGCGCAACAAGATGTACGCCATGTACTCGCGCTTCCAGACCCGGAACGACTCGGCGGCGCATGCCGACCCCGGAAGGTATGGCCTCGTCCTCTTCATGCCCCGTGCAACCTATCTCTGTCTAGTCGCCGCCGCCTCATGTCGATGAGCGACGAAGAAGACGACGACGATCGCCGACGACTGGCCAACGATGAGCACGATACGATGCACCGACGCAAGACGTCAGCGACCGAAGACGACGCGGCCGTGGTCCATCGCGGTCCGACAGACGCAGCGTCGTCCTGGGGGCATTCCAAGTCGGACTAGTATGCATCTTCCTTCCGAGAGAATCCAATATGCAATAAGATCTGATGCGTTATACAAATTGCCGGAAGGGGATTGCATCACTCGACTGCCACCCGTCCTCCGACGTCTTGGACTCTTCCTCGTCGTCGTCGTCAAAGTCGTCCATGAGATCCTGGGCTGCCGAGGCTGCGAGTGGTGCCGGACCTGCTGGCGTGGCCTGGCACTGTCGCATCTGCACCGCCGAGTCGCCTTGAAAGTAGCCCTATCCGCCCGTATGAAGAATAGAAGGCAAGCAGCCGCATGATGCATCTCTCTCTACCTGCGCACGCCACGCGAGAATCGTCGCAGTGGGGTACGGCCCCTGGATCTGCCCGTCCGGCGCCCGGTACTCCCAGTACACAATCGGCTTGGGCGCCGGCTTGTCGACAATGTCTTCCTTGGGCTTGTGGTAGATCTCCGTGTGGCCTTGGCGCATCATGTAGTCGGCCGCGTCCGTGAGCTGGTTGAACTCGCGCTTCATGTCGGGCGTCTGGGCGTCGACAAAGGTCTTCTTTTGCTTGGCGGTTTTGGGCTTGGGCTTCTTGCCGAGTCGTCGAAGCGCGGCGAGGACAGTCTCGCCTTCGTTGAGCACCTCCATGAAGACGCTCTTGGCCCGGCGCTCGGTCCACGTCTCGGCTTCGTCGTCGGCCGCCTCTTGGCGCTGGAGACGCGCCATCTCGGCGATCTCCATGTCCTGCGCCGAGACGCCGTCGAGCCATGCGTCTTCTTGGACGGCCTTGTCGCCTTTGGCCCACACAAAGTTGCCGCTGTCGTCGAAATGCCCGTCCTCGCGGTCTTCCTTGAGGTTGAAGGGCATCATGCGCACGCCGTCGTCTTCGTACGCGTCATGGCGCGTCGTCGACTCTTCTTCGCCTTCCTGGATCTTGTGCTGGATCGGCGGCGGACGAGCCTTCTTGCCGTCCTCGGCGTCGCTGTCCTCGCTCTCGTACGCGACGTGGTCAGGGTCGACTTCGTCGTCATCCTCGTCGTCGTCGCCATGGCGATCCGACTCCTTGGTCTCTTCCTCGTCATCTTCAATGTACTTGACCGATGGCTTTGCATTGAACTGCACGGACTTGGCCTTCTTCGCACCTCCGCGGTCGTCGCCATGGCCATGGCGCTTCATCGGAACCTGCGATTGGGGCTGAAATATTGTAGTTTTGAATATCCTCCTACAAATTATATATTGCAATATTTATAAGTTAGCTTGAAATGCTGCTCTTAACGCATTCAATAAAACGCATGCGGTATAGTAGGTCAAACCCCACATCGATTGCCGCGATCTCATCCATCGCTCGCTGCGTACCGGTGTCCGATGAGATGAAGACCACGCTAGGTCTGCTATCCGTCTAAAACTGGCAGTATACTAGCCGTATTAGCATAGTCGTAGACACAGCTACACTAGAGCGCAGTTGTGCTCAAGAACCCAATATCCTGCTCGTTCAACTAGCCCCTAGTTTAAACCGACGCGTAAAGGGTAGACTTCGCAAGTTTACTGTATCACATCGCTCGCTATTACGCGTACCTACGTGCACGTCACCACAAGCGAGCGCATTTTTCGCTCTTGGCTAGTCACCATGGCTCCTCCGCAACGCCTGCGCTGGCATTTAAACGCGTTTAACTCCGGTCGGCCCAACGCGCTGCCGATTCATTTAATTCCTTTACATACAAATCTCCAGTTTTATTTATTAAAATACATCGGGAAAATCCTGCGCACTGGTTGGTGGAGGCGCTCAGGATATTACTGTTGGTCTCCACCTTCAAAAACACAGCAGCATGGGCAAGGACAAGAAGACGCGCAAGTTCGCCGCTGTCAAGCGCATGATCAGCCCCAAGGACACGCGCCTGTAGGTGCTCCTCTACCTGCCATGTCCATGCTCATGCTGCGTAGTAAGTCGGTCCAGAAGGACGTCGAGAAGAAGGCGCTCAAGGCCAAGGAGCGCGATGCGCCGCGTCAAATGTACGTCGATCGCCGCTGCCGATAGCCGCTCATGGCCAAGCTCCATAGTGACCAGATCCCGTCCAACATGTTCTTCAAGTACAACGCCGACCTTGGCCCGCCGTACAACATCCTCGTTGATACCAACTTTATCAACTTTTCCATCAAGAACAAGCTCGAGCTCGTCTCGTCGATGATGGACTGCCTCCTCGCCAAGTGCATTCCTTGCATTACGGACTGCGTCATGGCCGAACTCGAGAAGCTCGGTCACAAGTACCGCGTCGCCCTGCGGTACGAACAACCGGCCATTCATGTGTTGTCGGCAGCTCATGTACCGAATTAGGTTGGCCAAAGACCCGCGCTTTGAGCGCCTTCCGTGCACGCACAAGGGCAACTACGCCGATGACTGCCTTATGCAGCGCATCCAGCAGGTAGACGCATCCGTCTCGCTTGAGTGTCGCCTCATTTTGGTACCTGTAGTCGCGCTGTTACATTGTCGCGACGTGCGATCGCGAACTCAAGCGCCGCATCCGCAAGGTGCCCGGTGTCCCGATCATGTACATCGCCAACCGCAAGTATGCGATCGAGCGCATGCCCGAAGCCAACGCGGCCAAAGTCAAGTAATTTTGCACTGCCCCTATATAGAAGAAGAAAAGACGAGTTTCAAAATGAAACTCAACGTATATATTTCATTTCTGAAACGCGAGCGACCCCGTGGCGTCCGGTACCTTGTGGTCGCTGAGCTGCGGACGACTCTCGTACACGCACTCGACGACGCCGTGCTTCCACTAGGAGGGCGACTCGTCTCGGAATCAAAGTGCAAAGTCGCATTCTACCTTTTTGGACTCGCCCTTGAGGCCAATGTAGTACACGCGCGTTTGGTCGCCGTCGACGCTGTTTTCAAAGAAGAGGCTCAAGCTGCTGATCCCTTGAAACTTGCGCAAGCTAGTCATGACGAATGGGCGATGACCAGCGTTCGATGAGCTTGTTGTACCTCAGCGGATAGTCGATGTTAGCGTCGTAGTCTTCGACAAGCTCGAGCTTTTGCGTTGCGGGAAGCTCGGTCGCATTGGTAAAGTCAATGTCTTCGCGGTTCACAAAGCTAAAAAGATACGTCAAAATGCGCAAACGAGTTGGAAGAGACGTCGTACAGCTTGACGGACGTGGGGTGGAGCCCGTCCGCGCCGCCCGCAATGCAGATCGACTTGACGCTTACGGCCTCGGTGAACCTACGCCGCCTCCGTGGATGCTCTCAATATAAACGACGTGGACGTACGGAATGTACAGAATGAGCTCCGGATCGTCCTCGTTCGAGTCGAGGTACGTAGCGCGCGAGCGCTTGTCGGCCGCGCTCTTGAACGGGTGCGTCTTCTGGCGCTCGTCGAGCGCGTTCAAGCACCGCACCTTGCTCGTGTCAATGTATTGGAAGAGCGATTCACCCTCTGCGTCTTCGACTTCGTGGTCATGATCATGGTCATGCGAGTGGTCGTGGTGCTCGTGGGCGCAGCTCATCGGAAAGTGCAAACTGACCCATGAAAACCTCTGGCATTTCATATAAAAGTGCGTCGATCGATTTCGGGAGGATTCGGCCATGGCCCAGCTCTCATATTGCGCAACGTCACAATGGCGCTTTGCCCACGACGCGTGTACCGTGCTGTCGTTAGCACTAGCATCCAGTCCACGCGCCGACGGCGCCGCCGGTTGGTCCATGCGAAGGCCATGCGTCGACCACCGAAATACATCGAAGCGAACCATGCGAGCAAGCAAAGCACCACACATAGTTTTCATTACGGTCTTTTGCCGAGGGCGACCCGAACAATTATACGGAGGCTGCCATGGCGGCCATAGCGAGCGTCACGGCGCCAAACGCCATGCTCGGTGCCGACGCAGCGCTGGGCTTGGCGCCGGTCGACGCCTTGGTCTTGGCTTCTTCCAGCGCAAGCAAGTACGCTTCTTGCGACGCTTTGGTGCAAAAGATCTGGCCGCCGTACAAGTTTTTGATCTGCTTGTTGATCGGGCCAGACGTCGCGGGATCCTGGAGCACCTGCGTGACGCCGTTGATGATGCCGTTTTGCGCCAGCCGCGTCGCATCAAAGATCTTGAACTGGCGGCCGAGCAGCGTCATCATAATGTTGAGCGATGGCAAGATCGACGCCGACGAGACCGACATGTTTTGGATGTACGGGTACGTCTCGGAGCAGTTGGCGTCAATGCCGAGCTTGACCGTGATCGGGCCGCCGCAGCACGTGTTGGAGTTGTCAATGAACGTCTTGCAGCCAAACTCGGGAATGCAGCCGTCGACGAGGAGGCTCACGGGCAGCTTTGCGAACGAGACTGACGCGTCGAGATGCATCGAGCCGTTCTCACCGACGCTCAGATTGAGCTGGTTGACTTGGATCGTGTTGAGGCCCGAGACCCAGCGCGCCGTCACGTTGTAGTAGCTCGTCTTGACGGCGAAGAGGTTGCCAATCTCTTGGCATGGCGCTGGCGGGTTGCCATTCACGCAGTTGCCGAGCGTCGCAGGCAGCGCCGTGTCGGCCATGCTCGAAATGATCGGCTTGAAGGAGCTAATGACAGTCGAGAGCTCGTTGGGGAGGACCGGCGGAGGCTGCGTGGCGGCCACGCTGGCGGCAAGAGCGGCGACAACCAGACACAGACTTCGCATCATGACGGCGGTGTTGATCTCAGTATCCAATGGCAAACTGGCAGCTGGGCACCTCGTCGGCCTTTCTTTGGGTGATAGGCAACCCGGCGTGCCCCGTTGCTGTCGAGTACTGTGGTGGGTCGCTTATATTCAAGCATACAAATATGCTATATATGTGTACACCGGTGTACGTATATCATGCGCCAGTGATGCGACGGTTTGAGCTGACGGCATGGGATACGTACGGTACGCAGACAATGGCTCGATACTCCCTCAGCTGCTTATTGGTACGAGGGGCAAGAGACGCGCTATCCACGTCCGCTTGGCGATAACAAGCGCCGTCACTGCGGCATTGCATACCACAAAGTTGGGTGTTTTTGTTCTTATCACGGATTGGATAAAAATAGTATTTTTAAGCCAACCAAATGCCGTTGTATGTTATCCGGAACAAGATCGCGCCATTCGAGAATCAGCGCGGTCGACCGACGGAGGACGTAGCCGACGCGCCGAGGAAGCATGGAGAAGACCCGGCATGACGTCGATGGACATGCGCCCGCGGAAGCGCCGAGGGACATGCATGTGTTCAAGCTGCGCTGCAATGCATGCTGGGAGGTCCTCTGCGGAGCGAATGGACCCCAAGCATGCTACCGGACCTGCTGCAGCCACATCTTCTGCGTACGTGGACGACCATCGGCAGGAACATGCGCCCAAGAAGCACAACGTAGGAGCGCGATGCGATGAAGCATTTCCGCGATGGCAACCTCATCTGCCCCGCTTGTGGGGAAGGTACACCCTGCATCCCATGGCCGACCTCGTCCTCATGCAACGATGGCCCGTAGACCTCAGCCAGAGGTACCTCGACCTCTTCCTCCTCGAACTACAGCATGATGACGAATGAACTGTACAGACAGGGAAGCGTGTGCGAAATGTACGACGCCAATGTTCCCCATGGTGCTTGATGGACGATGATGACACGCACAGCACCGTGAAGAGCGCGACGGGACCGCGCGTACGATCTCCACGAATGCATCATGGTTGCAACGATGTATGGTGCTTTGTAGCGTCTCGAGGTGTTGCGAGTGCATTGATCCCGCGTTCATTGACTTGATGCATGAAATGCTGCAAGATCATCTGGGAAGAGATGCTTGCCGACCCCGTATCCTGCATGGGTGCGCGCTCTTTCCCGACCCGACCGTGGATTGAACGAACGATGCTGTTGTATAGCGCAAATCCAAGAAGCGATGCGCTTCCTCATGGTATTCCGTCAAAGTGTGTGGGCAATGTTCATGCTCGCGACATTAGTTCCAGCAAGCCCAAGAAAACTACCGGTACGGTTGCTATGCAGCATTTCTTCTTCCACGGCGGCTATATTGCTATGAATTGTAGACAAGTACGTGTACCAAAGTCTCTCATGGTGAGGCTCTAACGACGGGCAAGGAACGCATCCACAACGAATTGAGTCTGGCATCAAGTGTAGCACGCGCCAGGAGTTGACTGTGATCCTAGTCGACGAGCACAAGGAGTACCAGCAACAGCACGGACAGCGCTACTTGCAGATGAAGAGCTACACGGAGAAACTCGAGGAAGAGATCGGCGAGCTCAAGAACAAGATGGTCGTGCTCAACAACACCATCGAAGAAACGCGCGAGGCACAATGCGTCTTATGTGCCCAGCCCTAAGCCTTTTTCTTCCAACTAGTCGTACAAGGACAAGGCGCGCGTGTGCCGCAACTACGAGAAAGTGGTACTGTCTACAAACGAGTTGATGGTAGGTTGATGACGAATGTCGCTTTAGATCAAGGGTATGAAGGCGCAACAAGAAGGCAACGGACAGCGTGTCATGACGGCACAACCTTCGGGCCGAATGCCCCTAAACGTTGCGCCGTCGCCCAAGTTTGCC
The DNA here is from genome assembly GCF_000281045.1 of Saprolegnia diclina VS20. Lineage (NCBI taxonomy): Eukaryota > Oomycota > Saprolegniomycetes > Saprolegniales > Saprolegniaceae > Saprolegnia > Saprolegnia diclina. The sequence goes on along the minus strand of NW_008246107.1, from coordinate 58,541 downwards.
AAGAGCATCTCGTCAATGCAGTCGTCGTCGCTTCGCCAGCACACGTTCGATCAGCCCGCAACCACGCAGCATCCAGCATTTGCCATGCAAAACGAGTCGACCTCATCTCGCTACGCTTCCAGTAGGGCGTTGTCTCGGTCTCCTTTTCGTCTTATACGATATGGCGCTAGACGCGATGGCACGCCCAAGCTCGTCCTTTCGCGGCAACTCGTCGTTCGCACCTCCGCCAAGCAATGCCGGGGGCATGCTCACGCGCTCCAGCAAGAGACGTTTCAACAATTGATCCTCTTCGGTGATGGCCTTCTAAACTTAGTCGTGCCGGGACTGCCGCCGTAACATTTGAAATGCACCCGCTTGCTCTATCGTCGTCGCTGGTCAAGTCTGCTGCACCGTTGTTTGCTTTACCCAGTGTGGCCAACGGTGACGACGACTACGATGTGGGTATGGACGACCCCGCGCTCGCCGAGGTCCCCGTGACGTTTGACAAATCGGCCGTCGAGTCTATTATCTTTGACTCGGGCATTGTGCTTCAGTTTGCACAGCACGGCGTGGAGCTCGAGGATACCCTTTTCTTGCAGCCCGATTTATGTACGCTCGACGATTGGCACCGCGAAGTCGACGAGCGCGTCCAGCCCAACGCCCTCGAGCAGCTTTCGGACCGAGAGATCGACGATCAAATCACGTCCCTCCTCACAAGCATGGACCCCAAAGAGCACTACTTGAACGCTGCCGAGTACTACTTGGATCATCCCAAGGAGTACGCAGCGTTTTTCAAGACGCCGCTGGTCGTCCAATCGTGCCACTACCTCGGCATTGACAGCAGCGCGATTCCACACCGGTCGCTCCAATCCTTCAAGCGCCAGCCCGACAGGTATCGCTCGCTAATCTTTCCCTTTTCTAATCTAATGTCTAGTGCCGAGGCTGTGCCCGACTTGGTGCTCAAGGCTCGCTATGATGCCTACCGCCACGAGTGTCAACTGTGCATCGCCATCATCTTGCAAACGCAGCAGCTCATTGCCGCCAAGCTTCAACACGGTCAAGTCGACCCATTACCACCCGTGGTCCAGGTACAGCTCTTTCCCGTCTCGATAGATATACTCAACGTGGCGTGCAGGCCAAGCGCAAGAAGCCCCGGACGCGACCGGTGGTTCGCTATTTATCGCCGTTGTCGTCCAACGTCACAAAAACGTCGTAGGACGAGGTGCAGCCACCGCGCGTATACGACCACGCCAAAAACCGGGAAGAGCTTCAGCGCATGGACATAATGAAGCACGCCAAGCTCCTCGAGAATGCCGAGCGATGGAAAGAGACGCAAGCCAGCATCCACAAGGCATCGGATCGCCGCGTCACGGCGCGAGAGGTAAGATGTGCTTTGATACAGACGGCTGCGCGAACCATGAGCAGGCGGCCGAGCTCGCATTCAAGCAAAAGGAGTTTGAAAAAGAAGTTAAGCTCAAGAGCTACGATGCAGTCGCCGAGCAAAAGACCCGGCGAAAAATGGTACTGCCTGCTACCATCAATGATTGATACAGCCGCTTGACAGCGCGAGTAGATCCTCGACAACTTTCGCAATCATGTTGGCACCCAACAAGGACCATTCGGTAAAACTAACGTGGAGTGTAGACGCCGGTGCAGCTAAAACCCAACATGAAGGAAGAAGCTCGGCTCGTCAAAGAAGTACGTTTCAATCATCTTCCATGGTCGCTCTTAATGCCTTGTAGCTGCACAACTTGGATCTGGACGAGCACTTGCGTCGAGCGGCGCGTATCAAACACGCTCACGAGTACCGCAAGCAGCACGTGCTCGACAAATCCAACAGAAAGCTCGAGGTATCACCTTCTATGCATGTGTCTGTGACCTCAAATGAACCGATTCCAGCGTCTACCACCGCGCGTTGGCCCTGGCAGCATCTCGAGCGGGCCACCTCCCTCGCGCTAGTCGGTATAATTCACTGGTGGTATTGATCGATATTACAACTGCATGTAATCGACTTTGCCGGACCGGTGAAAGTGGTGCGTGCCGGCAACGTCGCGCAAAATTTTCTGGATGCGGTCGAGGAGGTGCGTCGACGACGTCGTCGCTTGGTGCTTGGTCGCACGGTCCGAGACGTGGACGAGCATTAGCTTGGCGTGAATCGCCTCGACCTTCTTGCGCACATGCAGTAACTCCTTCTCCATGCCGCGCTGGTCCATCGTGCGCAGACACCGGTCGTCGTAGATTTGCCCTTCGTAGCTAAAGATCACTTGGGCCCACTCGAGGAGCTGAAACTCAAACGACGCGACCGCCGAACTGCGCGCGCGCTGGCGCCACGCGGCGACAAACTCGGTCGCGACCTTGCGAATCTACCAGGACATGTCAATGACCACTGCACCTCTACGGTATCTACCGTGTCGTGGAGGTCGTTGCACGAGTAGCTGCGCTGGCTGCGTGCCTGCGCGTTCTGCAAGAGCAAGAGGTGCTGCAGCTTATAAATATCCGAGAGCCGAGAGAGTGGCGAGTACGTGTCCCGGGCGCGTACAATCTCAACGTCGGTCGCGTCCGCCATGTCGTCCCAGGACAGCACTGTCGTCGACGCCTAATGCAATAGTTTCGCTGCTTGCAGTCGCGGCCAAGAAGCGTACCGACAACCGGTCGACGTAGGGAATCTCGTCGTCGTCGTCGTTGTCGTCGAGGTACTGGATCTGCAAGTCTTCGTCCTCGTCCAGCGACGGCAGCCGCGAGAAACCCTCGGTGGAGCTCGTCGGACGCAGTGCTGGTATTTCGCGTGGGGCTGCCTCGAGCGACGCGCTGCGGGGACGCGGTGCCGCCGCGATCATCGAGAGGCGCCCTGGCAGGCGCACGCGGTGCGCAAACATACTTGTCCTTCTTCGCAACGGCAAAGTGCGAGTGTGAGCCAGTCGGCAGGTAAAGGTCACGCACGACGGCCGACGCCGATTGGCGAGAACCCAGCAGGCGTCGCAGGTCGTGTGTTCCGTGCGGTGGCTACTTGGCGCCAGATGACTCTGCGGACGATGCGCTTGAAGGCGCGAAAAATCCCAGCAACCTTCCGCAGCTACTGCAGTACCACGTCGAGAAATTGGCGCCTGCAAGATCGAGAAGGTTGCGACCAAAGGGTTGCACGTTCTCTGCCACGACGCTTTGAGCCACTCCAGGACGCCGCAGACGAACGGACTTGCCATTTTTCGCCAACAAGTTTTATCTGGAGGGGTCAACCTCGTTCGAGCGCTTTTGAGCTCGATCGCGTCAATGGAACCTGTCTCGTTGCCAATCACTACCAGCTGCGATGATGACGATGAGGAAAAGTGTAGTTTTGAGGTAAGATTGAACGACTTGTTATAGATATGTTGATAGATTTGACGATCTGGTGCGAATAACTCGACTAGTTTGACGACGTTGTTGAGCGTTCAGACATCCAAGGAAATGAGAGCCTCTCTCAGCGAGACGGGTGGCAACCCGTTGCTGTCAGCAGAACACTGCGAATGTTTAAGGGAAAATGTATCATCAACACGCTCGGGTCGCAAATGCAGCGAAAATACTCAGTTAAAGAATGGAATATGTGTATCGTATCATAATCCGAAGATTCAAACGACGCGCATGAAGTTTCTCATCATAGTATTCT
>NW_008246107.1:37145-37672 GCF_000281045.1 Saprolegnia diclina VS20 | reverse complement strand
TTGGGGCGTCGTGGTCTCGACAAGCGGCGGCGTCGACGCTTCCACAGTTGGCGGCGCCGTCCACTTGAGCTGCGCAAGAAGGGCGGCCGCAAATATCCCAAAGTTTAGGAAAAGCATCGCGTAGCTCACGTCCGTGAGGCCCGCATCGCGCGACACGACCGCGTTGGCCTCTGTCGGCGGGTAGATCATAAAGTACAAAATCATCAGTGACGCAAGTACCAAGCGCGAGCCCGCAAAGGCCGAGGCAAAAATGAGCGGCAAGCGGCGTCCGATGCAGGCGATACCAACGGACGCGGCCACCATGAGACCGATGACGTGGGCCGTGAGGAGACCGACGCCTGCGACAAGGAGTGCGAACGCGGTGGCAAAGTAGCCTGCGAGTGCCCCGATGCAAAAGGTGCCGACAACGGGGAGAAGCCACGCAACGGGAACTGCAGCGACCGAGATGCCAAAGCCGACGAGGTAGTACATGGCAGTTGGTGGCGTCGTCCACGCCGAGAGTGACCCAAAGAACGCCAAGGCCGGAA
>NW_008246107.1:27667-29162 GCF_000281045.1 Saprolegnia diclina VS20 | reverse complement strand
CGACCCGAGATCAAAAGGTACTTGTAGCCGGCAAAGGCCAAGAGCGATGAGAGCCCGAGGTATATGGCCGTCTCGATGACCTCGGTGGCAGAGATGAGCACCATCGTAGCGGGTTGCTAGCAAAAACAAAAGTGAAAATCTGGGAACAAGTGGCGACCGTCGCAGTATCTTTGGTTGCCGTAATCACCTTTCAAGACCAACAGTAGTGCTCAACGATGATGGTGGCATCGTGAACCCGCCGACGCGACATTGAGCGACCTAGAAGATGGGATGCTGGGATAAGATGACTATTCAATGCATATGCGTCTCGTGGTTGCTGCCAGCATTGAGAGCCGCCGTGCTGGCCGCCATAACTTGCGGGCCGTTCTGCTGCTTGCCACGCTGGTATCCAGTGATGGAATGGGATCGATAAAACAGTTCCAGTGCATTCATACCGTGACAAGGAGCATCGTAGGGCGACTACAACGCCAGACGAGCCCCCGCACCGCCGCCTTCGCAGCCACAGCCCGGCGAACGAATGAAGAAGAAGGAGATTGCTAGTCTCTACGTATGCGAAGTCTTTGTAACAACGAAGATAACACGAAACACGTTCATATATAACGTTATATAACAAGAAGCAACACAGGAAGAGCTAAACAAACTCTTTGGGCATCCTTTTTGGCAAATGCTCCCAGAACTGATAACGATTGAACGCAAGCAGCACGAGACACGTGCAAAGAGGTGCACGCGGCTGCCATTCCGAAACCAATACCACCAATGCGCGACTCGTCAAACACGTTGGCCTTTGCTGTTCATAGGCGCAATTGTGGTGTCTGTGGCACGAAAGAGCGGCGGAGGTATGCAGCGTCGTGGCCATCACATTCATCTTTCGGAAAGTTTGGGCGCACATCGGTTACTTAGTTGGCTAAGCTTACGAGTCACTTTACGTAATGGCTGTTCTCGACAGAATGATGGTGTATCCACCGTCACTCTTGCGACTGATCGCTAATCAAAACACACCCCGAGCCCATTCAACTTGATGCGATAGATAATGAGGTCGTTTATAACATTTTCACGCGGTCGTTATCTTGTCATAACTCGTAGAGTTAGTGTGTCGATCACAATGTGACGCCACTTGCTTGCGCAAAGTTATGCGGCGAAGGTATGCGGCGGTAGTTGGTAGCGATACATATGTACTACGCTCGGTGGCCGGCCAGGAATACAGGCGTGTCAAGCACTGCAAGGAGACAAATTATTTGCATCGGGTTATTGAGAAGAGATGTCGTCACCAACAACCTCGTCTCAAGAGAAAAGAATGTAGAAATTATCTGTATAAACCATAATTCATACTGCTATTTTGCTACTCGACCATGTACCTGTCGCCGTACATTAGCGTAAGGTACTTGTCCGAGCGTGCGGGACAAAATACGTCAATGCCGTCGATGGGGCACCGTTGCAGCGGAAAGATCCAGTCGGTCGGCACGTTAAAGCGGCCTTCGTCGGCGCAGTACTTGCA
>NW_008246107.1:0-25183 GCF_000281045.1 Saprolegnia diclina VS20 | reverse complement strand
ATATCAAAGACGCAGCAAACACGCAAGGGACGCACCAACTCTTGGGTGATAGCCCATAATTTAAATTCAATATTCAAATTAACAACAACTGGGATTCAAGCGTGACGCCTGCCCATCCTCGTGCTTGCACACTATATCAGGATACAGTACCTTGGCCCAAGCATCTTTTTCGTCGCTTGAGAAGAGTGCCCGACGCTGTTCAGTGCTTGCGCCCAACCGCGACGCTTGCGTGATTTGCTGGCGACCGTATCAGCACAACGTTTCCACCCACGACCGGCGACGAGGCTGACCTCGAGCGCCTTCTCGAACTACACCTACATTGTACCGTACTCTCGCTGACCAGATCCCCGTCAAGTTGAGTAAAATAACAGATAACGTGTCCAACGCCCGACAGCTTTGCTCTCAATTTTTTCACTGAATACCAAAAGCACACTGTCGCCAACATCACAAAGTAGCTGCCTTGCATTTCACTGGCCAATATGGTATCTTGAAGTTGCCCAACGTAGCTTCAACGTGCGCTTCAACATTGTGGAGTCTGGTTCACGCCGGCGTACCGGTACATTCGCAGCCGCGACTTCGTTCTTGGCATCGTATAGTTATAAAGAAGAACGTACAAGTTTAATTTGGCGACTTATCGTCGCATTTACATAGATAGGAGGAGGAGGATCGGGTGGTAATAGCAAGACGGTGAGGGTTAAATAGAGCAAACGAATGCGCGCATCTCAGACGCCCACGTAGTCGAAGAGAGCGAGGATGCTGTGCAGTTTCTTCTGCTTGGCCCACGTCTGCACTGCGTACACGCCGTCGGACGCGAAAAAATGGTCGTCAATCACAAAGCGCAAGAGCGGCACGCTCGCCTTGGCCACGAGCATCTCGTCAAACGTGACGCGGCGTGCGTCAAGAAGAAATTCGACCACCGACGTGTGGCCCTTGAGCGCGGCGAGAGCGGTCGCGGCCGGTGCATACTCGACGCGGAAGAGGCACTTGACAAGGTTGAGTTCGCCCCAGTACGCGGCGCAGTAGAGCGCGTCGGCGCTTAGTAGCTCTGGGCGGCGCGACAAAAGTGTCTTGACGAGCGTCAGGTTGCCTTCAAAGATGGCCAAGTGCAATGGCAAGCGCGGGTCGACATGGTCGGTGCTGAGGCAGAGTTCAATCGCCGTCAAGCTCGACTCGTGGAGGCCGAGGAACTGCGGCATCGGGAACGTGTAGTGGGCGTCGGGCCCACCGCGCCCATGCAGCGCGCTGGTGACGACCTTGTCGTACCACGCATCGAGGCTCGTCTTGAGAACGTGGGTATCCGTAGTCATGGTTGGTGTGTCAAAGCGCGTGTGGACGATCGGGGCCATCGCGTTTGTCGAGCGGAAATGCAAAGTGAAAATTGCAATCAAATCCAACAAATCCTTCGCGAAACCCAGCGGCCACAGTCGACAATTCCCATTGGTCCATTTTTGCAAGCCAGACGGCGATCCGCCAATCAAACGCGCCGCGTGCGTGGAATCGTAAGGCACGTCGCCCGCGTGGGACCCGCGCCGGCAAGGCTATGCGCACGCCACTGACCGCCGGGACACAAAAGCGCGACCGCACGACGCGCCCTTGTATAATCGTATACGATCTGTCTCTGCACCAAGGCTTGCGACGACCGATCCAGACTCGGTGACGCGATATAACCCCCTATTCGCCATCAACCCGACCCTGTCATGCTCCCTTGGGTCACCAGAACCGAGCGACTTGCGTTTTTTTTTATGTAAAAAAGACGCACCTGTCAAGTGCCCATTACGCCCCACAGTGGCGTCAAGTTGCACAGCGACGAGGCCAAGTCACGACGTGTGTGCCAGAGACGACGAGTAGAGGCGGGGAGTGGTTGTGGTCGACCGAGACGCTGGTGACAGGCGTCTCGATGAAGAGACGCCAAGCAACCACGTCGACGGAGCTCGGAGAGGCTGCCAGTTGTTTCCGAGGTGGCAGCTGCCGTGGTCGGTCGTGTCGAATGGCGTGCGTTTAGCCACCTCGTGGACCGAGCAGCTACTTCAACATCGTGATATGGACAAGGCGTGCGCGCCAGTTGGGACAGCGGACCGTGTCCCACGCGCCATACTACGCGCAAGTCGACCGGTTGAAGTTGCGCGTGCAAAAGAAGCTCAAGCGCGACACCACGCCACGTACTATTCGCGTGTTATAGGTAGGCGACCGATGCAGCTACAAGCGGGTCGTGCGCTTGGTCTTGAAGTCGATCACGACCGAGGCAAAGCCAAGGGTCGCGTTCTCGTGGAGCCGTAGCTTCATCGGCGTCTGAAGCGCCTCAATGTCGTGCCGCACCGACTTGGTCGTCGCGACGGAGGCGTGGAAGCCACTCTCGCCCTCGTCGCCCGACCACAATGCGCCCTCGTCGTTGTTATTGTCGTCGTCGGCGTCGTCGTCTTCCTTGGCTTCGTCTTCGTCGCTGCTGGCCCATGCGACGTGCTGGTCCTTGCGGGCGCGCTTCTGCCACCGGTACGCAGCGTCGTGCGTCGTCCGGCGGGCGCCATCGCTTTCGTCCAACGAGACGGTCGTCTCGGCGGTGCGCGCATCGGCCGTCTCGTCGTCCAGCGACGGGATTTGCTCCCGGTGCCTATTACCGCGGTTCATAAAGGTCGAGACACTACGGGTCGTCGTACATGGTGAGGCTCAAGGACGCCTTCGCTCGATGGATCCAGCGTTTGAGTTGCGGCAGTTGCTACCCAACCTCAGTTGTCGCCTTCCCACCACGTTCATTTACCTTGACTTGGGGAATGCGGTGCAGCATCGTCCAGACTGGCGGTCCCTTCTTTTTGGCCAGCGCCGAGAGCTTGTTGGTGCCTTTGGCGCGCTCCATGACGGTCTTCATGTGCACCACCATGAGCGCCTGGATGTACTGCACGTAGCGCTCCATCGCCTCCAGCACCAGCAGTACGTCATGGCACATTGGCGCCAAGAGACTCTTGTCGGCTGAGATCTCGGGGGCTCCGAGTCGCCACTGGAGGCACTTGTCGACGATGACGACGACGCGTTCGCAGAGAAACTGACACGCGCGCACGAGCAGCGGGACGCTACGCAACATGGCATCTCGAAAAATGAGAAAAATAAGAACTCGTACGTCTTCCGGGCCAGCTCCGAGCTGTAGAGGTCGCCTATATGGGCGAGCGCAATGGCTTTCGAGAGCACTTGCAGGTAGCTTGTGATGCGGTGGTATGGGTCATTGGTCGGCGTCGGGGCCAAGGTCGGATGCGTCGCCATCGAGAGTACACTGAGCCAAAACGACGTAAAGAGCTGCGGAAAGCTCGCACGCGTGCACGTGCGCAGTCCTGGCGCGATGTCGACGTCGTCCGTGACCATCGTCGTGAGCACGTCGGCGGTCCACGATAGAAACGGCAGCGGTAGCGGCGAGAGGGCAAACGCCGTGGCGTAGCAGTGGTGCAAGTAGTACCTGCTTCACATATCAATACAACACACAGCGAGAGGTGACCTCACAAGGATGACGCGGCGTGCGTCGGTGCATAGCTCTTGAGAAACGAACTGTGGTCGAGCCACGTGACCGCAAGCGGCGTTGGCGAGAGGGTTAAGTAGCCCTTCCACGCACTCGTCTCGACATTGGCGTGCGGATAGACAGTCGAGAGGAGTGTCTTGGCGAGCTGCGCGACGTCTTGCAGCATCAACGGGGCGTCTGTGCACACGAGCACGAGCACGTCCAATGCCGCACAGAGCACTTGGGCGTCCTAGGCGATGCTCGTATCGATTCCTCGATCGTGCGTATGATTACCTGAAGTTGACGAAGATGGCTTGATACAAAGCTGTAGAAGACGTCGGCGGCCTCCCACAGCGGCATCTCACGCTCGGCAAAGGCGCTCAAGAAGGCGTCCCGATCGGCGGCAAGCAGCGCCCCCAGAATCGCATACACCTGCAGCAACGTTTCAGCGACCGAATCGGTCGTCGTCGACGTGAGCGCGGTGATGTACGCTGCCCACGGCACGTCGAGCGCGAAGTGCGAGTTGAGTGTCGTGACGTACGTGCCATAGAGGCGCCAGTGCGGTGGCGGCGGCGCGTCGCGGTCCACGAGCCCAATGTAGAGCAAGTGAATGCAGCGCGCTTGACCCAGCGACGGCGGCGTCGATTCCGTGGGCGGCGACTGCGTTAAAAAGTAGCAGACCACCGCGTCATTCAAGAGCCGCAGATAGCCCAACGACGTCTTCTCGTGCACCGTCTAATGCCCACGTTGTCGTCTTTTGGTATCGCGTTGACGTATACCTGCTTGTGCTGGTCAAAGTACCCGACCACTTGGTGCCACAGGCGATCGAGCACGGCGTCGCGCCGACCAGCCGCGAACAGAGTGTTGAGCAGCGTCACGCCGACGTACATGGCAGCCTGGAACATGGTCGCCAGCGACTCTTGGAGCCCGAACTCCTCGGGCCACGCGGCAATGAGGGGCTGCGACACAACTTGTTCGAGAAGCGCGCTATTCAATAGAATACGATGAGCGGCGCTGCGATTACTCGAGTAGATACGGCGGGGCGTAGGCGATAAGGCAGCGCACGAGCTCGGCGAGCGCGGCCGTGCTCTCGCTGCTCTGGGCGTGGTGTTGGAAATACGCCGGCAAGGAGAGCTCTCGGGTCGCCGAAAGCATGCGCCGGCGCCGCAGCGCGGGCAAAATGTGTGTCTCGGCTAGCGACGCGTCGACGTGCGCGCAGAGATACGTGGCAACACCGGGCACGACCTACAGAGTGCAAGGTCCAAGGTCGAGACTTTGCGCTTGGGGACGTACCGAGAGCGGGGCGTAGGCCAGGAGACGTAGCATCCACGCTGTGATCGTGCGCCGGTCCGTGGGCGTGACCACGTTGGCGTACGTCAAGTGCGCGGCGAGCAAGATCGAGGTGAGCTGGAGCGGCGACGCTGGCTGCAAAATATGCTTTTGAATCGTCATCATCAGAAGCGTGTAGAGCGACGGGTCCTGCGGCACGAGCTGGACGACAGCAAAGCAGAGCGGGTCGAGCAGCGACGTGTTGTCGCCTTTCGTCGCGCTCACCACGTGGACCGTGTCGAGCACCAGATGGCCGTACGCGCGAAGCGATGAAAGGGCGTCGGCGACACCCACGGCCGCCGTGACGGCCATGTGACGGCGCAGACTCTCGCGCATACTCGTGTCCCACTTGTGCGACTGCCCGACGAGGTGCAGAAGGAGCTGCAGCACGCTTTGAGGGTCGACGCTCTCGCGCAGAAGCGCCGTGAGACTCTGGATCGCATGCGAGACGAGGTTCGTTCCGACGGCCAGCGCGGTTTGCTTGTGAAACGCGACGTCCAGCAGCAGTGAGCAGAGCTGGACGTAGCTGGCTTGGTACGACGCAAAGACCGACGACGCTACGACGTGCTGCAGCGACAGCAGCCAGTGCAGCGTGATCTTCTTGTGAATGTGGAGGAGGCACTTCCACGCCGTCTACAGGCACAACTTAGAAAACATACGATAAGAGAGAGACGACCGTGTGTTCGGACGACCGCTGGAGCAGCGAGAGAAGCCAGAGACCGTCGAGACGATCGAGGTCGTCGGCCGCGCGAATGGACCGAAGCGTGTACTTGAGGACGACCGAGCCAGAGTAGAGCTGTCCAGCCATGACCTACGCTGACACTCAAACCACTTGGAAATGCAAAGCAAAGAGCAATACGTCGAGGACGAGGTGCAGATGCGGCAGCGACAGACTCGTCGCTTGCTGGCGGATCTGACGCAGTGTGGCGGCGCCCGTCGTCGGCGTGAGCAGCGCAAGGAGACTGCGGATGACGGACGGCACGTCGGTCTCATCGACGCTGTCGAGCATCGTCTATCAATGCATTTGCATGTAAGATCTTAGAGAGCAGAGCCTACGTGGGCGAGCAGCACGATCTCGTTCTGCTGCGACGGCGACAGTGGCATGTCGATGAGCGACCCGAGGAGCGGGACGAGGAGCGCGCTATCGCACTCGAGGAGGTCCTTGTACGCTTGTAGCACGAGGTCAATGCACTTTGGCGACTGGTACGTGAGCTACTGCATGTGTGAGCGTGGCGGCCAAAGCGGCGATGCAAACCTGCGGCAGGTGGTGGATGAGTACGACGCGGTAGCACGACCCGTAGAGCAGCTCGACGATGGCCTCCGTGATGGCTTGGCTTGAGTGGAGGTAGATGCCCATGAGGCGCAGCAGCTGGTTCACGCCATCTTCCGACTCGGTCTCGGCGCGCACGCGGTCCAGCAGGAGCGCGCCGACCTCGTCCTTGACCGGCGCGGGCGCATCCTGCACGAGCTTGGGCACGACCTCGAGGAGGTAGCGCAGGCTTGCATGCTCCAGCGATGCGATCGACGGTCGCGGCAGAGACCCATGCTCCTCGTCCATGCTGGTCCGCGCCAAGGTGCAACCCGCAATGGACCCAGGGCAGGTGGCGTATCCGGATATTGTGTGGTATCCGGTGTTCCGGAAGCCTACGGTTCTATCGCTTCGGTTTGATTGGACAATTCAAAATGAAATGCATACGTTAGGCCAATCTTTAGGCTTGTTGGGGAATCCCGCGGTTTCATTGGTGCAAAAGCGTTACCAGTCCTTTTGGCCAATCACTGGCCACTTTCGATTTGGCCGAGCATGCAACAACAAGCAGCGTATCCGCCGAGCTCGCTCCTCTGGCAGGTCGAGGCCGAGGTCGAAGCCATCCGTCGGGAGCGATCGCATGGACCGCCAAGCTTCCTCTCGTCCAAGGACCTCCTCGACGCGCTCTGCCTGCGCTTCAACGTCATGTCCTTCGCCGAGCTCAACCTCGGTGCGCCGTTTGCTGTGCCCGCGATCCGCCAAGTGCTCGACCTCGAAGCGTCGCTGTGGGACTTTGTTGGGATCTACGTCACGTCACGCGCTATCTCAACGGTCAACGACGCCGAGGCCGGCTTCCTCGAGCTGCACCGCGTGCCGACCTTTGACACACTCGGGCTCGGCACGTGCTTTGCCCTCTCGCCGGCTGTGGCCTACCACTTTCACGTGCAGGGCCCGCCACCGATCGCGCCGCTCTCGACCAAAGACGTGCTACTGCATTTGCGCGACTTTCGCTTCGTCCACAATCGGCAGACGCAGGACCCGGCCGTCTTCCTAGCGTACATGGCCGGGACACTCCAGCATCCGGTGGGCACCCTCGGCGTCGCGGTCGCCAACATGGGCCGCTCGATCGAGCTCATGCGCCGCATGTACAACGAAGAGCGCAAGGAGCTCCGGGATCTCGAGAACGATTTCCGAAAAGACATCACCGCCCGTGTATTTGAAATCACAAAGACCAAATTTAGCGCCGAAAACCGGGAAAAGGCCATTGGCGACGCGCTTTCCGCCCAAAATGTCGCATTGCCCGAGGGCAACCAAAAGGCAAATGTGGCCGCGCGCGTTGCGTCGTCGCTTCTGACGACAATCACGCGCCTCGACGCCGAGCTCGACCAGGAGATTGCGCGGTACCGGTCGCGCTTGCCCAAAAACGTCGCGTCGACGATCGCAGCCATGGACACCAAATTGCGCGCCAAAGTCGTGCGCAAAAAAATGGAAAAATCGCGGTCCGCCACGGTCTCGTGGGTCCTCTGCAGCATCATGGCCAAAGCTCGCGTGCTCCTCGACACCGACAAGCTCGATTCTGTGGTACGATTTTTCCCGAATTTTTCATGGTTTTCCAAAGTTTTTTTTGTATTTTCTCCTCTTTTTTGTGATTTGCCGATTTTTCCTGGTTTTCGGAATTTCATACGGTGTTTTTGCAATAGCACAAGGGCCAGCAGCGCGAAGCCGCCGCCAAAGAGGACGCCAACGACGATGACGAGTGCAAGTGCTGCTGCGTCGGCAAGGACGCGTGCTCGTGCGCATGTACCTGCAAATGCCACGTCATCGACGACGACGATGACGCCGATGACGACGACGACGAAGGCAGTGAGAGCGAAGACATCAAGGCTTCCATGTCGTTGCCGGTACCGCCGTCGTTGCCAGTGCTGGCGCCGACACCGTCCGAGGTACGCTCTCCCCGACTCATCGTTGCTGCATACTAAACTACTCTAATGTAGCCGGTCGTCGATGCCGCAACGCTGACGAAACTTCGAACCAAGCTTGAGCAGGTCTTTCGCGAGGACGACGACGACGACGTCGATGTTCTGGCTCGTCTGCGCGCGATTGAAGTCGAGCTGCAACTGCCGTCGCTTCTTGCTGCCGCAACAAACGTGGCGTCGCCGCCCCTGCAACTGCCTCTGAAGAAGCGGTGCGCGCGTCGTTGATACCTGTCCAAGATGTCTGACACTATGGTATAGCGGGTGCCCACGCACCTTACTGCCTCAAGTCGAGTCGCTCGTGTACCAGTGCCGCGTCGCGCTGCACGACTTCGCCTCGCCGCCGTTGGCGCCCACCGTAGCGCTAGTCACGGCCGCCGTCGGCGCCGAGCTGCACCTCTCGTCGGTGCCGACGGCCGCGCTTGCGTCCTTGCAGGCGCCGCCAACGACGCTGCTATTTACACACCCGCTGCTCGCCTCAGCGCCGACACTGCCAACGCTCCAACGGTCGATCGCCGAGCTGGTCGCCGCGCTCAAAGCACTTCCGTGCTTGGTCGACATCGAGTCGGCGCTTGGCTGGTCGCTGCATTTTGCCCACGAGCACGGACCCTTGCTGCCGTTCGTCCAGCACCATTTGCCGCATGTCCCACTTCTCAAAGTGCGCTCTGGCGCGTTTCTCAAGCTAGCTGCCACGTCGACGCCGGCGTCAATTGCTGTGACCGGTACGACCGGCGACGACCTCGCCGTGCACGTTACCTCAATGTTTGTGGCGATGCGCGACGCGTGTCCGTGGACGCTCATCGACTCTGCGATCGTGGCGGTGCTCGAGCAAGTGCCGGCGCCGGTCGACGTGGTCTTGGCCGCGCTTCGCCGCCTTCCGCTCGACCTTGTCCCGCATCTCGGCCCGCACGTGCTCCAAAGCCTTGCAACAGTCGTCCACTGTATGCCCGACCAGCTCTGGCGCGCAGCAACCCACTGGGCCGACCAGCTGCGGTTGGCGCACTTGGGTGTGACCGCGTCCGTGCCGCAGTGGCAAGCGCACCTCGACGCGTTCTTTTCGAGCGGCCGCTTTGCCGCCTCGGCGGCAGTGTCGGCATCGCCGACGCCGGTGCAAGCCGACGAGGTCCAAGCTCGTGCCGTCGCGACACCGCGTGTCTCGGTTGGCGCTACCTTGCCGTCGACGGCCGCTGTCGTCGCAACGTCCGAGGTGCAACCTGTCGACGGCGACGCGTGCCGCTCGCTCGTCGAAAGCATTCGACGCGACAACTTTGGGATTGGGCTGCCCGTGACGCCCGAGACGCAAGCCTTTCTGCAGCGCCAGCACCAGCGCCTCGAGCGCGCGCTCAAGCGCCTTAGCGAAGAGCTCTACGCCGCGTCGACGCACTTTGTGCTCGAGCTCATCCAGAACGCGGACGACAACACGTACGCGCCCGGTGTCTCGCCTTGCGCGACGTTTGTCGTCACCGATGACGCAATCACGTTTGTCTGCAACGAAGTCGGCTTCCAGCCGGCGCACGTCCGCGCGCTCTGTGACGTCGGCGCGTCGACAAAGGCGAGTGCGACTGGGTTCATTGGCCAAAAAGGCATTGGATTCAAGTCGGTCTTCACCGTCACGCACGCGCCCGAGATCCACAGCAACGGGTACCACCTGCGCTTCGACGCCAACCCCCAGCATAACCTTGGGCCAGGTACTCGTTTTTTCCAAGATTGAAAGATTGATACATTGGCATACCGGCATCGCGGGTGGCAGCAGCAACTTGTGCTGGCTTGCCCCCGCGATCGCTTGCACAACGGTCCGATGTGCATGCGGCGTCAGGTCATGACTCGTGTCATGACCGCGCCTTCGCACGACATGAAGATATACGTCCATCTTCGTCGGGACACGTGCTTTGTCGCCTAGTCTACCTCGCCATCGGGAGCATTCCATGAGTCTGACGCGTCATCCGTAGACCATGTGAGCTACATTTTGCCGTACTGGATCGACGCGCCGGCGTTCCCCGACTCGCAACAGGGCACGGTCATGCACTTCCCGCTGCACGCGCAAGCCAAAGCGCAACTGCCGTCGACGTGCGCCCTCCTCGAGCGCATTCAACCGTCCATTTTGCTTTTCTTGCAGCAGCTCGAGTCGCTCGAGCTCACCAACAACGTCCTCTCGACACGCGTGCGCTTTCAAAAGACGTGGAACTCGCCGCATCTCGTGACGCTGCACACGAGCGCGTCCACGTCCGAGCAATGGTTCGTATACTCAACGATCCCAAACGTTCAACGTTCTATACTCTGCTGGGGTTAGGTACGTGGCCAAGCGCGCGATTCGGGTGCCGACCGCCAATCTGCGCGAGCAGGTACCACCAGGCGCGTCGACGCTGCTCCAAGTCGCGTTTCCGATCTCGGACGAGCACGTGTCGTCGCACCCGCTGCAGTCGGTGTTTGCCTACTTGCCGCTGCAAAGCTACGGCTTTCGGTGCATTTTGCAAGCCGACTTTGAAGTGCCGTCGTCGCGCGAGGCCGTGCTCGACTCGGCGTGGAACCAATGGCTCCTCCTCGAGTTCCCGTCGCTCTTTGTCGAGGCGTTCCTGGCCGTCGTCCAGTGCCATCCGCACTTGATCCGGCTGCTGCCGCTCCTCCACGACGTCCAGCCGCCGTTCCACGTGCTCGCCCAAGACATTGGCATTCGGCTGCAGTCGATGCCGGTCGTGCAAAACGCGGCGGGCAAGTGGGTGCCGCCGTCATCGGTGCTCGATGCCATGGATCTCTTTGGCGACGACGCGCCGACGCCCTGCGACACCATTCTCCGCGACATCTGCGACAAGGACTACCTGCATTCGTCGTTCAGCGCCTGGCTCTCGCCCGAGATGAAGCGCACGCTCGGTATCCAAGCGCTGAGAAGCGCGCATCTCGTGCACATCGCCAATAGCGTGCACCCGTCGTCGCTTCCGACCGCGTACCATGGCCGCCTGCTCGTGCAACTGGCGCGCCTCGCGCAGCGTGAACGGTCGACCACGGCGGTCGCTGCGCAGATCCAGCACGTGCCGCTGCTGCCGCTGGCCGGCGACACCAAGACACTCGTGACGCCGGCATCGACCGTCTTTTTGCCGACCGACGTCGTGTCGATCGCCGTGCCCTTTGCCTCTGCGATCCAGCTCTTGGCGCCCGACGTCGTCGAGCAGCTGCAGGCGACGCCCGTCGCGCGCGCGTTTGCGCTGGCGGCCGGTGTCAAGCCGATGAGCGCGACCGACGTGCTGTTGCACCACGTCCTTCCGCGCGCCAAGGCAGCGAGCAAGAGCCAAACCGACCAGCACGCGGTCATGGCCTTCCTCCTCGCCCACGCGGCGGCGCACGAGGTCTCACCGCCCGTAATAGCGGCCATCAAGGAGAGCGTCAGTGTACTCACCACGCGAGGTCACCTCGTACCGCTCTCGCGCCAGCTGTATCTCGTCAACCCGAGTCTGCCGGACGCCAAAGCGTTCGACGCCTTCTCGGTGGTTGACCCATCGATCTACGGGGAGAAGGCGGCCGGGTTCTTCTCGACGGTCTTGCGCATGCCCGTGCTGTTGAGCCTCGATGCTGGCAACGACGACGTGCCTGGTCTTGACGCGATCGTGGCGTACGCGGTGGCCACGCCCAGTGTCCCTGTCGCCACGGCACTGCTCCAGTACCTCGACCAAGCGTGGCGCCCGACGCACACTTCCTCGCTGCTCTCTGCAGTCTCGACGCTGACGGCGCACGCGTGGGTCCCCGTGCAGCACGCGTCAACCGTGGCACTCGCGCGACCGTCCGAGGCATACGTCTGTTCGCCGTCGCTTCCTCGTCGCCTGCGCTCGCACGTTTCGGCCACCGTCGTCGATGTGACCAACAAGGCGCTGATCGCTGCGCTGCAGATGCACCACGGCTTGTCGCCAAGCGACCTTGTACGGCTGCTGCAGTCGCCTTCGACGACGGACGCCGACGTCCACGTCATTTACGAGCACTTGCAGACGCTGCTTCGGGACCTCTCGGACGCCGACGTTGCGTCGGTACGCAAAGCCTTTGCGTCGGCTCCGCTCGTGTTTGCGGGCGACGGCTCCCGTCGAACGCTGGCGCAGTGTGTGTGGAAGATGCATGACGTGGCGCTCCCGGGGCTCGTTGCGCTTGCCTCGGTCTATCCCAAGACGCTCAAAGAGCTGTTTGTGCGTCTTGGCGTACCCACGCACCCGACGATGGCTAACGTGCTGGCCGCGCTCGCGTCAAATACCGTCGACAGCCGCCCGCATTTGACGTTCTTGGCGGCGCATTGGCAAGACGCGCTGCCCTTCAAGGCGACGCTCGATACGCTTTCGTTTCTACAAGCGATCAACGGCACCATGGTCACGTTCGGCGCCGGCGCGTACTGGACGAAAGGCGTGCCGTCGTGGTTCGACGCGCTATCGCTCAACACGCCGCTCGTCGACGTCGCGTCGGCCGTCAACGCGCCGTTCGAAGGGCTCGTGCAGGCGTGGCCGACCCACAACCTCGAGACAGCGATCGTGTCGGCGCCGGCCGAGTGGTGTGCGCGCGTCGCGGTCGTCTGCGCCAACGCAACTGTGCGCGAGAGCACCAAGCACGCGCTCGTCCTCGACGTCCTCGAGCTCTTGAGCGAGCACAACGTTGCGTTGCCCGAGGCAATGGCGCACGCGATCTTTCCGACCCACGCCGGGACGTTTGTCGTCTTGAGCGACGCGCACGTGCTGGCCGGTGATGACGCACCCTTGCCACTCGCGCTGCCGCATCCATCGCTGCTCGTGCTTCCGTACGATGTCTCGCTCCGAGACTACTTGGTCGCGCAAGGCATGCCGACGGTGGCCTACACGACGCACGTCGAGTGCGACGTGACGTACGTTTTGTCTTCCCTTTGATCCAAGTCGCAAAATGCCATGGTGGGGTGTAGGGTGCCGGACGAAGACGGGCTTCGGGACTACATTGCGCGGCAAGTCGACCGCGCGGCGCTGCCGCCGCCCGCGACCACGGTGCGTGCTGGTACTCATGTCGCAAAGGTCTCAGTGTATATACTGTAGGAGACGTGGGCGGCGTTGCTTGGGCGCCTGCGCTGTTCGCTTGTCTCGTCGCTCGTCGTCGAGTGTGCGATCAACGGCGCGGTCGTGCATCGGGAGCACCACGCGTCGTTCCTGCACGACCACCGCCTGTACGTGCAAGAGCCGTTGAACGAATATGTTGTGTTTGCGACGCTGGCCAACCACATGTACGGAGCGTCGTCCGAGCTCGCCTCGTCCGTAGCCAACGCTCTCTTTGTACGGAGCATGCAGCCCGAGTCGGCCGTGCCGCCGCCGCTCTGGAGGTACTCTTGGATGCTATATCGGCGATTCATCGCATCATGTAGCGAGGGCACCAAGCTCAAGCGCAAGCACGACTGGGCCAACCCGCAAGCGCTCGAAGCCCCGAGCAAGCGGGTCCGGCCGTCCCAAGGCACCATGTTCCAGGTCGAGATGCCGCACGCGGGCCCGTTGCCCGCCTACCATGCCCAGCGTCCGCTCCAGCTCACGGATGAGATGCGCATGGCGATCGGGCGCGCCGGCGAGGCATATGTGTACGAGGTGCTCCACGCATCGCTGGGGGCGCGTGTCGAGTGGATCAACGCCGACGAAGAGACGGGCTTGCCGTACGACCTCTGCATCAACCACGAGAGCGGCGGCCGCGAGTACATTGAGGTCAAAGCCACGAGCACGTTCGACAAGCTCTCGTTCGAGATGAGTGTCCAGGAACTCGACTTTGCGGCCGCGCACGGGTCGCAGTATACGATCTATCGCGTCTTCCAGGTCAAGCCGCATGTTGGCGCCGTCGTCAACTGCCCGATCGTCAAGCTGCGCAACCCCAACACGCTCCTCCGACAAAAGAAGCTCAAGCTCTCGGTGGTCATGGATGCCAGTCTCGCCGTAAAAGCGTAAAAACCAGAGAAAAGACGATTTTTCATATCATTTTTCGTTTGGTGCACCATGGCGCCCACGCAGCACAAGGTCCTCGGCTCGTCACTCCTCGTACGTGCACTACGTCAGCTCTCGCAACCTATTGCGTCTTGTCGATCTTCTTCTAGCTCATCCTGCTGCTCTCGGCCAGTGACCTCTATGTGGGTCATCGAACTTCGTCCAAGATCACAGCGGCCGCCTGGGGCGTGCCACTTCTCGTGACCGCAACGACGCTTGCTGCTGTGTACGCGACACACCGCCCACGCCCGCACGTCGCCATGCTGGTACGGTGCTTGGAGGCGAGGGTGAGATACAACAGCGCACTGCGTAGATTGGCGGGCTCTGCCTGGTGCAGCTGGGGCTCGTCGCGGTGACCCTCGTAGCCGCCATGCTTCGTCTCGGCGCGACGTTGTGCTGCTGCGGCTCGATGCTCTGGTACGATTCAATGGCGTGTGGAAGCTGATCAAGGACGAATGCTACTAGTCCAGACGACGGCACGCTGCAACTCGAAGGGTGTGCGACGGCTGCCGACAACTGGTGCCAACTCTAGCTTGATAGCGTCGAGCTGAAGTGGGTTTGGTCGGTAGCGCCACGAGTCCGTTGCGCAAAGCGTGTGGAGTGTACGCGCTCGTGCGTAGCCTGTATCTGACGGTGAGGACGCGTGTTTCTTCGACGGATTGATGTGACAGAGTGCGCAGATGTGGGTGGCCACGCTGCAGTACGAAGCGGCGAAGGCGCACCTCGCTGTGCAAGACAGCTACGCAGCGTACGTTGCTCTCTATCAACGCTCGGACCCGAGTCTCTTTGGGGCCCGCGCCGACGTGGCGCTGAGCATGTCCCACTGAACATCAAATTAAGGTGGGCAGCAAACGTAATGAGCGTGTTTGAGTTGTTTCGAGGATAGCAAGATGCAATAGTGATAGTATAAGTTATGTGTCATATAGTAGGTGTGTCGCTATTCTACAGGGGCAGTTCGGCGCACGGCTTTCCGACGAGATAGAGCAAGTCGGTGGCGACGATCTTCATCGTGCCCGGCGGGTTTGTGTGTACGTACGACGGTGACTTGTCAGACGCGAGGTGGAGGCACCCGATGCAAATGAGGTTCTACGACGTATTTTGATAATAGAAAAATAGGACAATAGGACAAGGTACCAGTTTGAGGCATTTTCGAAAGCACTCTGCAAACTCTTTGCCGACGAGCAGCGCGGGCACTTTGACTTGAAAGAGTCGTTGACACCTACGAGATGCATTGCACACTTGATACATTGAAACAATACAAACTCGTCGTCTTCGGGGGACCCAAACATGAGAAGGTTGACGACCGACGTGATGTTGGGTTTTTGGTAGCACTCGCTCATGAGCGAGTCGATCATGCCGCTGACGTACACGCGTCCTATGCCTGACGTTGGCTGCACAATTCGCCATAAAAATGGGGTACCCGAGGCGTACGACGGCTCGCAAATGTGCTCGATATCGATCTTTTGGTCGCTGTTCTTGGTCGCGTCCAAGCCGTTGGTGTTGGCGTACTTGAGCGCGACGGATCCGAACGTCCGGTAGTGCCGGCCGTCACTCTGCCGACGGCCTCGGCGAGGCGGTCGTTTGACGATAAAGCTCATAAACTTGACGTTCGTGGCTTTCACGAGCTCCACAATGAGGTTGGGCGTCGCGGACCCGCACGCCTCGATGATGTAGCGCACGGTCGTGATCGCGTCGGCGTCGACCATGTTTTCGTCCACGTAGCGCCGCTTGGACGACGTCGAGGCCTAGTCAGCAACTCCAATTTTGCTCATTTTTAAAGTACGTACGAGAATGATGATGGCCGCGGCGCTACCAATGTGGATGCGCTCCAAATCGAACGAGCTCAGCGGAGACCCCTGGAAAAAGTAGATGCCATCCGGGTCCGGAATCGTCTGGAAATGCGCTTCCGTCATCCCAAACGACGAGATAAAAACGATGGGCTATAGAACAAAAGATCACGTGTCGCATACTCAAATGCAAGACGATCGATACCTGCACCGTGGACGCCTCGACATTGTGCTGGCGCAACGGCATGATGAGGTCGTGCAGCGAGAGCGGCAGTCCGACGACGACCACGTGACCGCTGAGTACGTCGGGCAGCGGCTTGTCCTACCAAAGTCCCGTCACTTGACCGATCGTTCACCACAAAATGAACCAGAAAGTCCTTGTACGGCGACGACTTTTCAAACGCGTGCTTAACGCCATGGAGGGTTTTACGCATCGCAGCAAAGCCCTCGACCTTGAGGCCGGCGACGGGCTGTTGCTCTTCGGTGATAGACCCTCGACGCGGCTCGGCCGCGCCCGCGTCGGGGCTGAGCTTGGGCTTGATGATGACGGCTTCGCTGTGCTTGGGGGCCTCGGGGGGCGGCACCACAATCACCGCTTCGGTGCGCTGCCGGTTCGCTGCGCGCTCGGCCATATAGCGCTCTTGCTTGCGCAGCGTTTGCCGAAACTCGCGGATTTGCTCGAGGGGGTACTCGGCGATGCGGTCCGCGACGGAAATCCCGGCCGCGAGCACATAGAGCGTGCAGCAGATGGTCGGGTCGGCCGTCGTGCCGATCTTGAAGTCCATGGGCATGATCCGCGCGCCTTGGTCGGTGAGCATCGCGATCGGGATCACTTGGATCGTGCCAAATAAGAACAAAATGAGCTCGCCGTACGTGAGCCCGGAAAACGTGCGGGGAAGGTCGACTTTGTAAATCTCGTGAATGTAACCTAGGGGAATGTAAACACACAACAGATACGACCATAGCACGGACCGCGCAGATAGGCCGCCTCCCACGAGTCGGACGGGTACAAGAACTCGACGTTGGGCGAGACCGTGTCGAGGAGGTTGGAGAGGAGCGTCGAGAGCCCCATGATGGAGCAGTTCAAGCCCACAACGCCGAGCTTGAGTCGCTCGATGCAGACGACGCCGGACGCCCCCGAGAGCGTGCAGTGGCCCATGTTTTGGGACGAGTACACTTGCGAGTAGATGGGAATTTTGGCGTTCGAGCCGCGAAACGCAGCTGTCAAGAGCGTGCTCGACTGGTCTTCGTTGGACGACCGATGCGAGTGCTTGTTGATCATGACGTAGCAAATCGACGCGCGGCTGATCATCGCGCGCTCCAGATCGAGCTCGTTCATGGCCGAACCGACAATGTACTGGACGCGCGGTTCGTACTGGTGTACGATCTTTTTCACTTCGCTCGTTGGCGCCGACGGGTGCAAGATGACAATCTGTACATCGTTTAGCCCTTTGTGTTGTCGCAAACATATATATACCTTTTCGTTCCAGTTGGGGTTGTCGGGGTGGAAAAATTGCCGTAAAAAGTTGTTGAGCGCGCCGGCGCTCACTTCGCCGCCCGCCGTGATGATGCCGTGGGTGTGCGTTCGGTACTCTTTGTACGAATTCGTGTACCCCGAGTGCGACGATATCGTCGCAATCAACTTGTTGACTTGAATCGGCACGAGCACGAACGTGAGCATGATCATGAGCGACGTGGCAAGGCGGCCAAACCGGCTGCGCGGCGCAATGTCGCCGTACCCGAGCGTCGAGATCGACACCTAAAAATTGGTTGAAATTGGCATCCAAAAATCTCAAAATTCGACAAAGTATAAAATTCGACTCGACAAACAAACTTTGCAAACAAGAAAAATGCAACCTACCACGACAAAGTAGACCCAGTCAAAGAACCCGAGGTTCTGGCACGTGCAACAATAAAACTTGTCGTTGAGCTCCAGACACGCAAGTGTCTCGGGCGCGCGTTCTGCGGTCGGGTCCATGCACGTCTGCACGAGCATGGACTGGCACACGGTCGGGCACTGCGCCGCGCACTGGTCGAGAATCTGGAGCATGCCGGCCATGGCGACAATGATGCAAATGACCGTGAGGACGGTCGCCGTGATTTGGCGCGTCACGGTCGACTTGATGTACTTGAGAATGCGGTACGAGCGCAGAATGCGGACAGTCTTGGTAACTTGGAGGATGGACACGAGCTGGCGCCGCGTCGGGTCGTCGGCCCAGCGCGAGAGCACGTCGTTGCCGAGCGCGAGCTCAATGACCATAGGGACAAACGAGACAAAGTCGACCATGGAGAAGAAGCTGCTAAAGTGGTTGCCACGCAGCGGCGACGCGTAGAGTCGCAGCATATAACTAGACCGCAGCAATTAGAACTACAGCAAATGCACCAAAATACACGTACTCGCAGAGGAAGATGACGCCGAGTGTGTAGCCAA
The DNA here is from genome assembly GCF_000281045.1 of Saprolegnia diclina VS20. Lineage (NCBI taxonomy): Eukaryota > Oomycota > Saprolegniomycetes > Saprolegniales > Saprolegniaceae > Saprolegnia > Saprolegnia diclina. The sequence goes on along the minus strand of NW_008246107.1, from coordinate 6,982 downwards.
CCTTGATGACTATAATGCGATTCTGAATACAAGTCGACAAGAACGCGAACAAGACACGTACTGTCGGACTGGGTGTTGCTGTCGAGAAGCGGTCGGGGTCCGTCGCGGTTGACGCTGATGTAGATGCCGACCCAGATGAGACTGAGGAGGATCATGGAGCCGTCGAGCGTGCTGCCGGCGTTCGACTGCTCCAATGTGCGGAGCGTGTAGTCGCGGATCGACTCGCCCGAGTCGCGAAAGAGAAAAAAGATACCACGCGCTCGCGGATCCCGAATCTGCTCGAGCTGATTCGAGACTGTGATGGACACCATGCGCTGGATCGACTGCCGGCGGCTCGTCGACGACTCGAGCTTGCGCTTGCGCATCGCGGACATCGGTGGCGCCTTGGACGAGCTCTTGCGCGACGACATTCGTTCAACAACGACCACTGGGCCTCGTTGGCGCGGCAGGCTATTCTCGGAGTGAACCACCTTTCCCAAAAAAGGCGCCAACGGTCCGTTTCAAAAACCAAGTCCTCATAAACCGGCAGTCGGAGGACGGCGCGACGACGTAGCCGCTAGCCGCTACGATAGTCTAGTCGTCTCCATATTCAAATTTGAAAGTCAAATGTGTTGTTGACCTGTTAATCGCGCGTTCTTGGGTGATTTGAGAATCCTTCGAATGTGCTGGTGGACGAACGACTTGTTGGCATGCGATGAAGATGGAGATTGGATACACTGGATACACTGGATACTTTGTATAGATAGCTTGAAGGAACCGAAACCTGAAGAGACAAAAAATCAGCGCTGTCAAAGGGCCCGTGCTCCTTGCACCGTGACGAAAAGCAACGGCCCGTTTGGCGCCACGTATTTTTCACGTTTTTCGTAAAAACCACGCAGGTGAAAATTGAGGGATTTGTGCTGCTTTTGACCAGTGCATTTTCAAACTGTCAAGATGCGAGCCAGCCGCGCCCTATATTCGGTGACGCGGAGTGTGTTTGCCAAGGCGGCGCCGTCGCTGGACCACGTGTGCATTGTCTGCAAGGACGTAACCAAGTCCATTGCGTTCTACGAGCGCGTCTTGGGCGCCGTTCACCTCTACAAGGACGACCCGAACTTTGGCCAAGACCCGGCCTTTCTCCGGATTGGCGCGGCACAGGTCGATGATTCTACTGCCAGAGCATGCATTATACGGTGCGCTGTAGGTGGCGCTCTTGCCGCTCGCAGTCGGCCAAGCGCAGATCCGAGACCACAACGGGGCGCATTTCGCCATGACGTGCAAGGACGCCGTCGACTTTGCGACCATCAAAGCGTCCTTGTCGAGCGACTTGGCGGCGCATGGCACGAACGCTGAAGTGCAGTACGAAGACTATGGCCGGTACGTTGTCATCCTCCTGCAGAACGTTCGATCATCGTTCGGCAGGCAACTCTCGCTCTTCTTCAGCGACCTTGACGACAACATCCTCGAGATCACGCATTGGAAGACGTCGTAAATGCACGCTGCAGGCCGCAAGCGCCATCCCGAATGTGCGATGTGAGAATTGAGAGTTGAGAATTGAGAAGTGGGAATTGGAGAATTGAAGAATTGAGTTGGTCGGTGATTTGGTATTTTGGTCTAAAGTTTCATTCCGGATAAGCATATCCGGACAGGCACCGGTTGCAGTTGGTGTGGATGCTGGCCGACCTGCCCGACGTCTGCAGGCAGCGCTTGTACGTCTACCTCGAGGCGCGGGACCTCGGCCGCGTCTCAAGCACCTGCCGAACGCTGCGCGATGCCAAGGCGCCGTCGATGCACGACCACTGGCGACGCCTCGTTGAGCGTGACATCCTGCGCGTGCCAGTGGCGGTGCCCCGGACCTGCACGCTGCAGCGCCGCAATGCATTCTCCGACCTCGACATCCACTGCAGCAACCAAGACGACGACGATGGAGCCGCAGCAAAGCGCTGTTCGTTCCAGGACAAGCTTGTTTCTGCTCGCACCTCGTGCGGCGTCGACGCCGACGAAGAGAAAAAGTGGTCGATCAAGCCCATGCGCGCGCTGTCATGGCCGGCCATGTACCGCGTGTGCATCCTCAAGGTCCACGCCCTGCACAACGACGATCTTCGCTTCCAAGAAGAGATGCGACTGCTTCAGGACTTGAAGCGCGAACGCGGCCGCCTCAAAGACCTTTTCCCAGCGTCCACCAAGCACATGAAGGCGCACGACGGCAGCCGCCGCGCCGCGCCCTTGAGCTGCGTCAAGTTTCTCAACAAGACGACGCGGCGCTTCCTCGCGCTACCGCAGTCGTCCGGAAGCAACAACCAAAAAGCCGAGCACCACGCCGAGCTCGCTCGCGTCGAAGAGATCATCAAGGAGTACACGAGTTCGACCTTCTCGATGCGCGTGCAGCTGCGCAAAGACTACCGCAAGCTGCAAGGGTACCTTCTCACGGCCCGGCTCGCGCTCCACGACACGACTACCACGCACTAATAACAATATAAATCACGCCTTCCTCCTACTCTACCTGACGAGGCCCGTGACGACGACGACGTGCAAAGGAACTGCGTGGTGTCTGTCACACCGCCACTGACACTGCTATTAGTCGAACGAATGGCATTCCAGACCGTGCATCACAGGCGCACTGCGACACCGCCGATTTCGACTCCGACGGCGGCCCGAACGCTCGAACGGGTGGCCGCGCATACCAATATGGTATAACTGGTTCTACACGTCATCTCAAGGACGCTATTCTTGCACAGTGAATGGGCTGCATGGGCCACAGCGTACTCGGGGCTATACGGTCTCGTGCGAGCGGACGGCGCGGCTCGAATAGAAGCGGCGCGGCTCGAATAGAAGCGGCGCGAGGCTGTCGCCGCCTGTCCGACGGCGGCTCTGTGGGTGCGGCGACGACAGCACCAGCACCTCCTGGCCACGACCAGAGCGGCTTTTATCTCCATATGCTAATGTGTACTTCATCTTTGTATGCAACCACAATATTTGGCCCAGGAGGACCTGCGAGAGTGGAGGATGCGCCGTCGGATCCGTCGGAAGCGTGACAGGGTTGCCATTTTCCAAGTTGCCACGTCGAACCAAGCACCATGCAGCTCCTGCACGTGGCCGCGTTCATTACGCTTCTGATCTCGCAGACAATGGCCGCCAACGAGACGACCGCTCCGACAGAGACCGAAGCGCCGGCGCCGGTGGCCTGGATCACGCCCTCGCCCAAGGAGCGCGGTCGCACAGCCGACGAGCAGGCCGCCATTGACGGTACGGTGTCAATGTGTCGGTACAGCATCTCATGCGACCGGCGTAGCGACCAAGATGAGCACGGGCACGACGGTGGCGATCTGCGGCTCGATCTCGGGTGTCGTCGCCCTCGGTGGCGTCGCCCTCTGTCTGGCCGAGAAGCGGCGTCGCAACACGCTTGGCGCGCCGTTGGTTTCGTAAGCCGTAGGAACTATGTATGTGACAAAGACGAGTCTTGTTTTGCCATTTTCATCACGGCGCAAGGGTCGAGACGCGGTCTTTGGCGTCGCCGCTCAAGCTCCTATACAAAACGATCGGTGAAAACTGGCTAGCAAGCAAGGAACGACGTACTGGAGGAGCGCAACGACGTGGGGCCGCGTCAAGTCGGCAAGCGCACCTGCGTTCCACTGCTCGATGATGCCAGAGACGCTATTTTCTTCCTACGTTCATAGCAATACTTGCATTCATGCGAGCTCTCGCGGTTGACGACATGCAGTACCAGGAGCGTCGTGATCGTGTGAAAGGCTTTGGCCGACCGCACGTACTTGAACTCGAGCGCCGTTGATGGGAAATAGCTATCGCACTGGACCGCACATCAATCGCGAGGAGCACAATGCGTCCGACGTACGTGGAGGAGAAGCGAAAAGAGGTAGTGCAGTTGGTGCACGGCTTTGGGCGGCAAGACGACGATGGTGCGCGGCGTCACCAGCGCGTCCAGCACAGTGTGCAGGAGCGGCTCGAGAAGGTTGGCCACCACGCGGCAGTAGACATCGTCAGGCGCCAACCCACCTTTCCATGCGTGCACGATGCGTTCGAGCTTGAAGACCACCGACTTGATCGCGGTCTCGAGCTGGTTGAACGCGTTGTCGTCGTCCAGCGTCGCATACGGCTAACGGTATCGTGCATGAGAAGCCACCGAGTCAAGACAATTGCCGACCACGAACGCAGTGCGCAGCGCGTCCTGCAGCTGCGTCGCTTGAGCTTTCCCAAAGGCCACGAGCTTGGTCTCGCCGAGATCGCGCAAGTCTGGGATCAAGTCGATCATCGTCGCGCTGTCGTGCAGCGGCGCCGGCAATCTAGTATCAATATATCAGATATCGAGATGGCAACGGACAGCAAGAGACCGCGACTTGTCGCAAAGCGTGAGCATGTGCCGAGTAAAGTACATGGCGTCGTTGTGCAGCAGCAAGACGAGGCGCGGGTCGAAGCGCAGCTCTTCCTTGTACAGCGTTGGCATGAGCGCCGAGAAGAGACTGAAGAGATCCCGAGCGGTTTGAAACAAAAGCGGCGCCGCCACGTTTGGATCGCACTCGCTCGTCTCGGCCAAGAGCTGGACGACCTGCGCGAGAAGCCACTGCGCGCAGACCGAGACGCGCATCGGCGTCGATCGGTCGTCGTCGTCGTCCGCCGCCGCCACGGGTGACACTTGGACCTTCTTCTTGTGGTTGGTCGGGACAAGAACGGCCGGGTAGCTCGGCACGAGCACCGAGTTGAGGTAGTCGTGCTGCATGCGTTGACGGGCTTCCTGCAGCAGCGTGGCGCGCTTGTGCTCGGCAAATTGCCTACGTCGCACGTACATATATATCCTCCGTTTCAGCCAAGTTTGTACACGTCCAAGTGCTGGCCAAACGAGACGAGCGACGACGGAAGGGCAAGTCGGAGGGCCACGAGCGAGGCTTCAAAGCTGTGCATCTGCCATAGCACAAACGTGGTCAACATGTCGCCTACGGTCACTCGAGGACGCACCACAGGCGTCAAATGCTGCTTAAAGTCCCGCAACTGGGCCGCGTCCGACGGCAGCGTCGACTGCAGCAGCGATACAAACGCTGCTTCGAGCGCCGACGACCACAGAACGGCCATGAGCTTCGTGAGGACGCTCTCGCCTTCGTCGAGCGGCGGAAGAAACGGCGCAAGAAACTTGAGCAGCGTCGTAACGTGGGCACAGAGGTGCTGGACGCGGGGAATGCCCGTCCTATGCACAGACGTAGGATCCCACGCCAGGTACAGAGGAAGGGATACGAGGCTGCCGTCTTGGGCGTCAACGTGACGATCGTTTGGCGCACGGTCGGGACGAGCGACGCGTCCGCAACGAGCGGCGCAAAAATGTGCTCGTACAGGTCGGCCGCGAGCTGCTCGAGGTGTGTCACTAAGCGGCCCGTGCGCTGCAAGGTCGCGTACACGGGCATCGACGTCGGCGTGATGCTCATCGAACGCGGCGAAATCTTCCAGAGGCCTGAGAGCGAGTCGGCGAGGTAGCACTGCAGCTGGTTCAGGCGCGCCTCGTACTGCATCTGCATGATCTGCACGATACGGTACTCCATGGACGCCTTGGGGTGCTGCGAGTCGACCTTGGTCAGACACGTCTGAATGGCCGCGAGGTCGGTCGCGGCGCGTGTGAGGTCGGGCACGTCCATCGCCAGGTCGAAGCTCTGCAGACCCGTGTCCAAGTCGGAGAGAAGCTGCAGTAGCGAGAGCGTGCTCTGCGACTGCTGGATCTGGACGCTCAGCCGCTCGTGCGCGAGAACAGACTGGTGCAACGTCCCGCGACTCGACGCGTCATCGTCGTGCTGCAACTGCGCAACTGTCTCGGACAAGACCGTCTCGAGACGCGCCATGCGCAGCTGGATCTCACTCGCCGGGAGGTCTGCCAGGTTGCTACGGAGGTCGACCTTGCGCGACCAGCTCCCGGCAAACTCGATGGCCTCGTCGAGGGACATGCTCGAGGACGTCGTCTGCGCGCCAGCGTAGAAGGTCCGGATCGCCTCGAAGATCTGCGCCTTGACGCTCGCGACCTCCTCATGGAGCTCGCTCAGCTTCCTACGCCAGGCATCGCATCCTCATCCTGCACCATCCTCATGCGTACCGCGCGAGCTCGTCCGTCGTCACGCTCATCCTGCCGCCGAGAGATATATTGCCCGAGTTTTGACCAATCACAGCGCTCCAGTAAAAGACCACCGAAAAGATAAAGCAATGCACCCAGCCAGCCTTCGCCGAGGCAGCCATAGAGCTGTACCGGCAGCTCTGTAGTGCGAGTGCCGATGTGGCCGCGACGCTCTCTCCAGCGGTCGCGAGCGACGAGGCGCAAAGATAATTGCCAGCATCAACAGCAGCAGTAGCAGTATTATGACAGCGTTAGCTCTTGCTCGACAAGGGCGATCTTGGCCACGCGGGCGTCGATGCGCGCGTCCATGGCGGCGAGTGCAGCGGCGAGCCGGTCGCGACGGCCGCGCAGTGTAGCGATCTGGTCGTGGCAGAGGCTCCGTCGAGCGTCTTGAATGCGAACGCGCTGTGCGCTGACGTCGCTGCGCTGGGCGTCTTGGAACGACAGCGTCGAGACGCCGTCCTCAAAGAGCTTGGACGCGACTTCATACTTGGTCGACGACGGCGTCGAGATGCAGCTCAGCATGGCGGGCGGTGGCTGAGGCAAAGAGCAGAAAATGGGCTTGTCAAGCAGTTTGGCGTCGTATCCGGCGACGTCAACAATCCGGATAGATAAGCACATGGCGGAACAAAGACAATGAATGCGAAGCAAAAAGTGCAGGGCAACAGTATCTCGACTCTACAAACATCAGTGATGTCTAAGCAGAGAGAGAAAACATGTTTCCAATTACACGTCTAATGACCTATACAACAATATTTTTATCGAATATTTGTGCCTTACTTTCAACGACTTTTCGCCTTTTTCCAAGTGTTCTAGTGCTGCCAGACGAGCTTTGGTATGCATCCACACGTTTTCATTTCTTCATAGCAGCTCTATTCGAGCTATTGCTGCATCGCA
>NW_008246106.1:589145-589803 GCF_000281045.1 Saprolegnia diclina VS20 | reverse complement strand
ACGTGCTCCCCGTACTTTTGTACAACTGTGGCACATGGGCCCTCACGCCAACGAGTCTGGCGGGCCTCGACAGCTCCCATCGCCGGCAGCTGCGTCGTCTTTTAGGTACTAGTATCTTGTACCCGAACACGCTCTCCGACTTGGTGGGTCGGCTTTTGGGTAGAATTCGCGCCATTGACCGCAAGTCTCGGGCAATATTCACATTGAGAGTGCGCATTGGGACTGGAAACACTACCAACATCAACCTGCGAAAGTCTTCTAGTGTGAGAGCGTCGCAGGACTTCTTTACATAGAATGTGGTTGTGTCTTATAAGGTCTCCTTCCTTGAGCATGGCATGTGCCAAGTAAAAGATCCCCATGATGGCGCAGATAATGCGATTCGACATCACTTTGGACAAGCGTTTCGAGCTCTCTAGGCTACACACGATGGTGCAGCTTGTGCTCCGTGCTATACAAAGCAAACTCAAACCCACTACAACGAAAAACCATTCTGCATTTTGACCGAAGGTTGCCATTAAATCGCAATCGCGAACACGCTGCCACGACAGCTTGCGTGTTAATAGCCACATTATCCCTACATCTGGCGCAGCATCACCAACCGGGGTGCGCGATCGACCACTTTGCGTTCGAAAACGTAATGACCAAGACTTGGCACATA
>NW_008246106.1:587147-589045 GCF_000281045.1 Saprolegnia diclina VS20 | reverse complement strand
GGGGAGCACGTAGCACTTGTACAGCCGCACTCGGTTTGCGTCGACATAGGTGTATAATTTACATGGAGTTTACATTTACAGACACAATACATCTAGAGGCCGTAGAGTGCGCGCTTGGTGCTGAAGAACGTCGTGTTGTCTGGGTCGTCGCAGCGTACGAGATGCGGATCGATTCTGTCGACCATCAGCGTAGCCACCGCGCCTGCACCTTCCTGGAGCGTCAAGACGAGGCAGTTGACGACCTTTTGCTTCTCGACTTTCATGTCGAGAGCGCTTACAGGGTGATGTGCACGCGAGGATCGAGTGCAGCGCCTTGGGTAAGTTGGACACGACGCTCTTCCGCACGTGGCGAGCCAGAGCGCTTTTGACGGGCCTCAGCGTAGCGTGCACATCGCAGCGACGGGCGTGAAGGCTCCTTGCCGGGACGAGACGTTCGCGGTGGGCGGTCTCGGGTCGTTTCGCTGCCTGCAGCCTCTGGGGTGGCGGCCGCGTGCATGCAGCGGAACGTCATGCTGGAGGCGCTCGAGGTTGTAGCCACCGAGACCGATGCCGCGAGAGCGCGCGCTCTGGTCACGACGCGGCGCTCGTGCAGCTCCTTCTACGACGCCAGCACCGTAGCGAGCTCGTCATCCTGATGTGTCGACCATTTCGGAAATGCTGTTTGCCGTTGATATCCGGACATTATCCGGATGCGTCGCAGGACGAGAGCCCGCACTCCTCGCTCATGCGCTCAAGGTTGCCGCAGTCGGTGCGTCTGGACCGACTGCATAACTCATACTTGCATATTTGCACAACGCGTACGCACTGACCTACTTCAGCTATGGGGCCGATGGCTGCGACCAGCCACGGCACATACTGATGCGACAGCTCATTACGCTGCTCATTACGGGGCATTTCGCAGGCGCGATGCCTTCCTCGGCCACATGCAACACGCTCTCCGACATCAACAAAACGAGATGGCGTTTTCAGTTTCCGCGATTTCAACCTATTTTCAATCGAAATATCGTGCCGCATTTTGGGAAAACCGACGCTCGGCAGTTTGAGTTTGGTGTGAGCGCCCAAGCAACGACGCGGCCCAACAAACGGGTCGCACATCGGGTCAAGATCCATAGCCAACTGTGGCAGCCAGAATTGGGGTTCTTGGAGCTTTCGAACCCCGCGATGTCATGTTGAGTAATTGAGCCATTGTGGCACCACCTCAAAAAATGAAAAATGGATTTACGCGTGATTACGCCACGTTCAGCGTCTGAAACGACATGTACACCGTTCAGTGAGTGTGTAGAGAGGCCTACATATCTGCTACGTGGGTTGGCGAGTCTGTGGGTTGCGATTCATCATTGTGGTGAAACGCACACTATATAAGACCAAGTCTTGTGATTGGCTTAAAAGAATTTAAATCGAGCCAATAGAAACACCCATTTCAGTTGAGTTTCAAATCGACTCCGACATGGCCCGCAATGCTACCGGGTAGCATGACAGCACCGCCGTTCGGGAGATTACTTCAGTGTCCATGAGCAATGGTCACGACCGAGAAGTATGGACCCGCTCATTGCCGAGCTCACGGACAAGGCTTGCGTCGACGACGGGCGGCGTCCAGGAGGCCAGCCTTGACGCGCTAGTTGACCTCCTGCGTGTGCGCGCGGGCAACGGCCTCGCCCTCGCGGTCTCGCTCAGCAGCGAAGAACATGGTGTCGCGATGGTCGAGGAGCTCGTGCAGCCGCCGACGGAGCTCTGGACGCTTCGCAACTCGGCGGCGCTGGTAGCATCGGGCTTGCTCAGTCTCTCGTCGGTGCCGACGTGGACTGCCACCACGCTTGCGGCGCCTGTCGTCCCGACGCTCGTGGTGCTCGCTTGCGATGAGAACTCGCTCGTCAAGTTGGCCTCGCGGTCAAGGTCGA